>NC_041384.1:367540616-367554398 GCF_002162155.2 Triticum dicoccoides | reverse complement strand
AATCATAATGTTCATAGGTACAAAAAGAAGATCGCCGGGTTGTCCTAGCCAAGTGTGTCGGCCAAACCCTAAAGATAACGCATGCTTTGCGAGATTATGGGCCTCCGTATTGGAGGTCCTATACTCATGAGTAAACGAACATGAAATAAAGGTAGTTGCTCTAGTCTTGATTTCCTCGACAATGGCTCCAAATTCTGCTGAGCTTCCCTGTCTGATTGCATCTACCACCACCTTACAATCGGAGGCAACAAGTAAATGGTTGATATAGAGATCTTCTGAAAGTGCTAATGCCTCCCGAACAGCTAGTGCTTCTAGCACTTGGGGGTTGTGCAGTCCTCTGAAAACGAGAGCTGACGCTCCCATGAACAAACCTCTCTCATCCCTGCAAACCACACCAACTGCGCCAAACGTACCTGGGCGTGACACGGCCGCGTCCACATTGAGTTTGTAGTAATCTGTTGGTGGTGGAATCCACGTACGGGATCGTGGAACTGCTATCCCATGTGCTTCCTCCTTCTTCTTCTTCAAAAACTCTATGTCTGATAAGTAAGCTTTGATGAAGTTATCAGTGGCAAACGGAGTCTGGTATATATCCTCATGTATAGCTTTCCGTCTTGCACTCCAAATCGCCCATAAAATAACAATCATCAACTGAAATTGCTCCGGTGGAAGAGAGTCATTCATGGCAAAGAGCCACAGCCGTGCGTCAGATTCTGAGGTTGCCCTCCTGGCTGAGAGGTCCTATGTGCCGCATTTTGTGGCAAATTGCCGCCATATCGCACAGGGGCGCCACCGAGTGGGCCGGCCCATTCGAAGCACTGCAGCGAGCGAACAAACACGGTGGGCTCCATTCCTGGCGTGAACACTTTCGGCCCAGGAGTTTCAGTGGAATACAACTCCGCAGCCCTCCTGGCTGAGAGGTCCTATCACTGCAGCGAGCGAACAAACGCGGTGTAGGTAAAAAAAATAGAGCGCCCCAGTACGTGATCAAACTCGCAACCTCTGGCTTCTGAATAACTCTGGCTAGCCACTCGACCTGGCAGGGCGTCAGTGACTGTTATACACCACGGAATATTAAATGAACTAAGGAGAGGGTCAGCTCAGAGATGTACTATAGCGGCCGGACCGTGAACACTTTTTAAAAACACAAATAAAATTCGAATTTCAAACCTTTTCAAAAAAGATAAAAAAATAGAAACCAGAAAAGTATTTTGAATTTGTGAACAGTTTTTTTAAAGGAACATTATTTAAATTCCGAACAAAATTGAAAGCCTGCACATTATCTGTAACTCCCCGAACAATTATTTAATTTGTGAACAAATTTTGAAAACGAGAACATTTTTTGAAATTGTGAACAAAATTTTGAAAACAGGAACATTTTTTGAAATTCCCAAAAAAAATTAAAATGCGAACATTTTTTGAATGTATGAACAAAATTTGAAAACAAGAACATTTTTTGAAATTCCCAAACAATTTTAAAATGCGAACATTTTTTGAATGTAGGAAAAAAATTTGAAAATAGGAACATTTTCTAAAATTGCCGAACAATTTTAAAATGTGAACATTTTTTGAATGTAGGAACAAAATTTGAAAACAGGAACATTTCTTGAAATTCCCAAATAATTTTAAAATGCAAACATTTTTTGAATGTAGGAACAAAATTTGAAAACAGGTACATTTTTTGAAATTCCCAAACAATTTTAAAATGTGAACATTTTTTGAATGTAGGAAATTTGAAAACAGGAACAGTTTTTTAAATTCCCAAACAATTTTAAAATGCAAACTTTTTTGAATGTAGGAACAAAATTTGAAAACAGGAACTTTTTCAAAAATTTGAACTTTTTTTAGAATCTTGAATATTTGTGGAAAAAGAAATTTAAATTGAATAAAAAGAAAACAAAAAAAGAAAAACCTGACCACAAAGAAATAGAAAGAAAATAAAGAAAAGAAAAAACATTTGAAACAGGAATTTATATACATGACCAAACAGTTGAAACGGAAACTTTTTTCTAGTGCTTCGAACATTTTTTGAAAGTGCGAACATTTTTTATATAGGTGAACATTTTTCAGCTGCATAAACTGAACATGATTTAAAAAATAAGAACATTTTTTGAAAAATTTGAAAAACAAGAACATTTTTTAATACATGAACAAAAATTTGAAAAATAAGAACATTTTTGGAAATTTGTGAATAATTTTTGAAAACAGGCATTTTTTTAAATCCATGCCATTAATTTTCAAATTTCTCAAAAATGAACAAAAATAATTTGAACAATTTTTGAAAAAACAGGAACATTTTCTGAAAATTCGGAACAAAAATTTGAAAGCAGGAACATTTTTTGAATTTATGAACAAATTTTGTGAAATGGGAACATTTTTTGAATTTTTGAACAAAATCTAAAAAACAGGAAAAAAATTGAAATTCGGATTTTTTTTTGAAAATAAACTTGAAAAGAAAAAAAGGAAAAGAAAAAAGAAAAAGAAGAGAAATAGAAAAACGAAAAACAAAAAAGAAACTAAAAAAGAAAAAGCCGGTTCAGGAAACCTTCTAGAAGGTTCCCAAAACCGGAAAAAACCGGCTGGAAACATCATAGAAGGTTCCAAAAACCGGGGTCTGCTGTAACGATAAACGGGCCGGCCCACTTGGTCGCTCCCTCGCACCTGCCCTGTGCGAAGCGTCGACTACTTGCCGCAATGAGCGGCAAGTAGGATTTTTCCTCCTGGCTACACCTAAAAAAGGGGAGCTCCTAGTCAGCGCCTTCGGCGCCCATGCAGCCGCGCTTTTGGGCCGGCCCAATACGGGGGGCGCAGCGCACGCAAAAGGAAATGCCCAATACGGGGGCGCAACGCACGCAGAAGGAAATGCCCAATACGGGTAACTATTGAGAGACGGTGCACCGGCGGAAGCTTCGGCCGGTCCAGTCCACGCGCGCACGTGCGACCCACTCGCGAGCAACCACGTGGCGCGGTGGACCCGAGTTGACTAGTCCTCCCGCTTATCTCGCGGGTCTCGCCTCATCCCCGTCTCGCAGCTGCATGAATCTCGCCCCATCCTCGCCTCCTGCGTCCATCGTTGTAGCACGCAGCGTCGACGCCCGCATCTCCTGCCTCCATCACTGCAACGCTTGAGGAGCTCGCCGTCGGCCATGGAAGATCGAATCCCCGCATGGCTATCGATGTAGATCTCAACCCGCATGCTTACACCTCCCTTCGCCATTGGATGCAGCAAGGCCGTTGACCAATCTCATTCCCGGCGGTTGCAACTCCCACACGCCTCGTGCTTCTGCCTCACCGCCGACGAGTCGGGCGGCGATGGGCAACACCAGAGGCTTCTGCAGAAACCGTCGCACCCCCTCATGTTGCAACCGTTTTACAAAAAAGCTTCATCCCCCTTGATGGAAAGCTTCAACCGGATGTTGAGGAAGCTACAAGCTGTCAGCGCCATCGCCGGAAAGCTACAACCGTTGACATGAAATGCTACAACCTTCAATAAAAAAAGCTTCAACCGGAATGACACAAAAAGCCTTGGCCAAGCGCTGCTAAAAAGAAAATAGCTACAACCATTTGATAGAAAAGCTTCAACTGTAGTTGGAAAAAGCTCCAACCATTGAGAGAGAAAGCTACAACTAGACTATGCAAATCAGAAAAGTTGCAACCGCTAACAGAAATGCTTCAATTGTATGTGTGAAAAGTTTCAACCGGCGACCGGCGAGGGGGAAAGCCACGAGCAGTGCCGGGTGTGGGCATGTTGGATATGCTACATTGTTTTTGTGTTGGAACCGGCATTTCTTTCTGCTACGACCGTGTGACATTTTCAATGCCAGTTGTAGCTTTTGCAACAGCCGGTTGTAGCTTTTTCATTTGTCGTCCATGGCTTACGGCTTCACAGTTGAAGCTTTTTTCATTATCGGATGAAGCTTTTTTTGTCGCCAGATGAAGCTTTTTTGTCACCGGTTGTAACTTTTCTTTGGTCGTTCATAGTTTTTCGTCATACGAGTTGAAACTTTTTTCATAGCTGGTTGAAGCCTTTTTCGTCACCTATTGTAGCTTTTTCGGCGTAGGTTGCAGCACTGGGCATCTCCCTGGGCGCTTGATTTTTTTTTTGTTGTAAGCGGAGGATGAGCGCCTGCGAGCACACTGGTGAGCACGCCGGTGAGCTCCGGTCGTCGCCATTGGAGCTACAATGGTTGCCACGGAAGCTACACTGTTGCATGGGCGAAGCCGGTGACGAGGACAACCGCCGAGGGCTGGGACCGGTGACCAGGGCGGCCGGCGAAGACGGGCGGCGATCAGAGACGGGGAGGGTAGGCAAGGGGGTGGCGACGAGGGGAAACACGTGCGGCCGGCGAGACGGGGTTACTTTTCCCGTCCGCGCTCGCGAGAGGAAGAAGACGACCTGATTGGATAAAGATCCAACGGATCGGGATGGGCCGATCTGACGGCTAGGATTGGACCGGCCGAAGCGTTCGGCCGGTGCGCCGACGCCTAGTATCGGCCAAAGGAAATTCAACAAAAACGAAAGCGCCCCGCTAAGAAAAGGGGAGCTCCTAGTCAGCGCTCTTGGGCCGGTCCAATACGGGGGCGCAGCACACGCAAAAAAAATGCCCAATACGGGAGCGCACGCAAAAAGAAATGCCCAATACAGGGACGCAGTGCATGCTAACGAATCGAACCTGCGTCCTCATTCTTCCTTCTACGCTAGGCTGACCACTAGGACACTTGGGCAGGTGTGAATGCTTTCATCTTTTCCGTTTTTATCTTCCTTCTCTTCTTTCTTCTTTCCTTTTGCCTTATTTCTTTTTTCCTTTATTCCATTTTCTGTTTTCTGTTTATTTTCTTCTTCCTTATTTGATGATTTTTTTTCTAATTCGTGAACTCTTTTCAAAACGATGATTTTTTTCATTTTTGATGAACTTTTTTTCAAATTCATTGAAATTTTAAAAAAGTTTCACAAATTTGAAAAATAATCATTGATTTTTAAAAAAAGTTCATAGAATTAGAAAAAAAAATCATTGAATTTGAAGAAAGTTCATTGAATCTGAAAAAAAAGTTTATCAAATTTGAGAAGGTTCATCATAACTGGAAAAAGCTCATCGAATCTGAGAAAAGTTCATCGAATTTGAGAAAAGTTCATCATAATTAGAAAAAGTTCATCGAATCCAAAAAAGTTCATCGATTTTAAAAAAAGTTCAACAGATTTGAAAAAAGTGCATTCATTTGAAAACAGTTCATCGGGAAAATGAAAAAAAAAGGTTAATGGATTTAAAAAAATACACAAAAAGTTTTCAAATAGTTCATCAATTTGAAAGGAAGTTCATCTAATTTCGAAATAGGTTCATCAATTTGAAGAAGAAGTGCACGTATTTGTGAGATAATTCATTGACCCAGGAAGAAGAAAAAATAGAAAACAAAAAGGAAAAAGCAAATGAAAAAAATGAAAAGAAGGAGAAAGCGGAAAGGAACCAATAAAGGGAAGGAAGGGTTCAAATTAACCAGATCGGGGTTGTTAGCTTGTTGGTTGCACCATTATGTACGTGAGTGGGAGGTGGCGACTTTGTGGCGATTGCCGATAGGGAATGTGATGGGCCTCCCCGTGATCTTTTTCCTGATAAAGGAAATATATTAATATCAAGTTGATACCAATTTCACTCGGGCTCTGCAACATTAAGGATGCACACAACCGAAAAAATAAAAGAAAAAAGAAAACAAAGTCCCCGCCAAAACAATCGTACTCACATCAGCAAGAGCATCACTAGTAGTGATGACACATGTACTCCAAAAAAGGTTCTCCAAAGCGACGCCTCTTGAAGGAAACAGTGCAAAAACACCGTCATCGTCTGGTCGGTCCAACTATCATAGTCAGATCCTAGATTTTCACCCTGGAGAAGGTTCAGTCTCCAAACAGTGCCTTCAGCAAGGGAACGACTAGAAAACCGCCATTGCCAGGTACACGGGTCAGCCTTAGGGATTTCACCCCGAAAAACTGAGACTGCCAAGAACGAAGTCTATTAGTGTCAACATCACCACTCGTCGAGAACGCTGCAGCAAAAATGATGATCATTCGACGCGTATACTTCTCCTGATCCGTTGCGAGGATTCTTAAGAAACTTCACTAAATCTCGACTCGACTTGAGCATGTGAGATGGAAACTCCTAAGTCAATCCAGTCTTCTTCAAACACGAATGCCATTATCCTTCCCGTCAACACCTTGGAAAAGGCAGCAATGAAGGTGCCAAGGTGGACCCAAGGTGGATTGGGGTTGCCACTAGCCATAGGAAAATGAATCATCATATCGCCATCAACATCAGAGTTGTTGACCCGGTGCCTAGATCCAAGCACAAACACACATCACATAGGCGAATTGACATGCTCGTGTCTGACTAGCCATAGGAAAACGAAGATTGTCCTGATATGCTATGTTGGGGTCTTACTCCTAATGAAATTTGTTCTTCTAAATCTGGTTATAAATTGTGTTTGCAAGATATTCATGCCAATCCGAGGAATGCCCCTTCTCATGTTTCTTTGCAGGTTAAAAATCTTCTCAAGATGATTTGGAAGCAAAAGCTTATGATTCCCAGGGTCCAAACATTTGCTTGGAGGCTTCTTCGGAAAGCTCTTCCTACAGGTTTGAGGGCTGGTCGTTTTTCTATACATATTTCTGAACTATGTTGCAGATGTGGCCAACAGGAGAATGAGATTCACCTCTTTTTTCTTTGTGATTTTGCTAGAGCAGCTTGGTTCGGCCATCCTTGGTATATTAGATCAGATGTTTTAATTCAGAGCTATTCCATTATGCACAACATTATTCTTGCTTTACTTAATATGAACCATCCACACGCTTCTATTTCTAACATTCTCAACTTTATGTGGTGCCTTTGGAAAGTAAGAAATGATTTTCTTTTTGACAGGAAAAAGGCTCTCCCTCACCATGTTAATATCGTTGCAAATGCTTTATCTTCTGAATCTAATGATCTTCTTAACAACTCTCTACACTTACAGCCGCAGACCCCCATCCGGTATTCGATTTCCACTAACCAAATTCCTTTGCAGGGTCAAACACTTAAATCTGATCTTCTTATTGTAGGCCCCAAAATTTATTCTGATGCTGCTTTTAAATGTAAAAAAGTTCCAGGTTTAACTCAGGGAGCGGCAGCTATTGGAGTTGGAGTCTATCTTTCATTGCAACAAGATCAAATTGAAGTAAATGTGCAGATTCAGGTGTCCACATCCATTACAAGCACACCTTTGCAAGCTGAAGCTCTTGCCCTTCTTTTTGCCGCACAGGTGCCAGTCGTCTGCACATTACCAGACCTACTTTTCTCACAGATTGTCTTTCCTTGGCTTCAGTTGCGGCAAATAAAAGGATTTATGAAGCTTCCACTCCTTGGTCTATCAGGAAAACTTTGGCTGATTTCTTCCACTATTCTTCAGATCTTCAATCGCAGGTGTTTCACATTTCTAAACAGATAAATGGTATTGCTCATAATGTAGCTCATCGGGTTCTTAGATCAGTTTTTAAACCTGACATATGTTGCTTCGCTTCAGCTCATAGGAGTATGATTTGCCCTGTAGTTTCTCTTCTATCTAATTTTTAGTTTTAGGGCTTTGCAATCCATGTTGTTCGTTGCTATTGAGCTGAATGACAGGTTTGGCATTTTGTGGGCCTTGTGTGTTTCAATAAACTTCAGGATGAAGGGAAAACATAGACCGTCCAAAGGCCAGCTCTAGGGAACACAATTGCCTCTGATCTTCACATTGCAGGGCCGAAAAGATTCTCTAACGCCTCTTGGAAGTGCTAAAACAATCCTGGACGCTCGGATCTTACAATTACTAGACAAGCTTCTACTTTCCAATCAAATTTCCCTCTGCCGGCTGGAACTGCGGCTATGTTTTTGCTTCTATATTGGTCAGGGCTCCTTATTTGCAGAAATATCAGAAGTCAGTTAGCTTAGATCTTTGGTTGCTCCTCACAGCTTCAGGCCACTTTTTTCTTTGTCTCAAGGTAGCTGAATGAAATAGCTCATAATTGTGCTCATCAGGTGTCGTGGTTCTAAGTCTGACAGTAGAATGGGGGGTAGGAATATAGAGGCAAGATCCTAGCTATGGAGGAGTTGTACACGCGAGGTTTACGAGTTCAGGCCCTTCTCGGAGGAAGTAACAGCCCTACGTCTCGGAGCCCGGAGGCGGTCGACTGGATTATATGCGTGTGAGTTACAGGGGGTGCGAACCCTTGTGCCTGTGGAGGGGGGGGTGGCTTATATAGAGTGCACCAGGACCCCAGCCAGCCCACGACACAGAGGGTTTAAGGTACATTGAAGAGAGAACGTTACTGGTAACGCCCACATTAAAGTGTTGTGAATGCCAATTAAGCCTATGAGTAAATGCTCGACCATTGCATATGCAGAGTGGCTTTAGCTCTTCTGCCCGTCGAGTGACTTCTGCGATGGTCAAGTGACATCGATTCTTCCGAGTGGAACGTTTCATGGTCAAGTGGATGATGGTACCCTTTGGATGATCCTGGCTTTAGGGTGTTGTCCTAGGGGAGGATGTCTAGGTCAAGTCTATGACCCTACCCTAGGTACGTAGCTTCATCATTAGCCCCCGAATGGTTTAGGGCTTGAGTGGAGAAGGAGTTGATAATCCTTCCGATTCAGCTTTTGTGCTTTGAGAGTGTCTCGCCCAAAGGTCGAATGAACTTTCATGATGGCTTCAACTGCTTGTTCAGTCGCCTTGATTCATTCTTGGTTTTATCGAGTGAACTTTCGTTGTTAAGTTTCGAGTGTTGATATGAAAAAAATCTTTTGTCTGAAGGGTTGTTCTGCCGCCTGCGGATTTCACGGGATTCGAATTTTGGGAAGCGCGCCGGGCGGGGGAGGCCGCAGTAATCGGGACGGATTAGGCAGGCCGCCTCGATCTCCGTGCCACCTTTTTTGCCACGTATCGCGCGCGCGACTGTTGTGGGATTTGATAAGATCGTCCGGGCCTACAAGTCAGTCACTCGGAAGCGACCTTATATAAGGCGTCGGGCCGGGGCCTTTGAACAGTGCGCCCCCATTCTTCTTCCTCCTCCTTGGATTCCTCCGTTGCGCCTGCTTCTGCTCTTGGCGTCATCGCCCCGCTCGAACTTGATTCATTGCCATGGGGAAGGAGAAGACGGTGGCGTTGGAGCGTGCAAAGAAGGCGACGGCGAAGGCGAAAGGGAAGAAGACCAGCTGGGGCGGATCTTCGTCGAGGTCTGGCCTGCTGCTTGGCTGGATCCAGGGCGACTGGATCCGCTCGACAATCAGTCAAGATGACATTGATGACCTGGTTGAGGGGGGACTGATACCCCACGAATCGGCGCGGCTCCCGGGGAAGGAGACTGAGCCGCAGCCGCAGGAGGGTGAGTGCGTCCTCCTCACCACTCATGTCGACCGCGGGTTTTCTTTGCCTCCCCACCATTTCTTTCGCGGTTTCTTGAACTTCTTCGGGGCTCAACTCCACCACTTTTCTCCAAACACCATCGTGTACCTCGCTGATTTCGTGTCTATGTGCGCGAGTTTCTTGGGTTGCCGACCACACTGGGGTCTCTTCAAGCACATATTCACATGTCGCTCCCAGACGGTCAAGAAGGCCAACCTGAGTGACGAGAGGACGCACATGATACAGGTGTGCGGGGGTCTTGGAATTCAAATGAGGAACAAGAGCACCTTCCCAGCTATGATCCTTCCCGACTCGGTCCGGGGCTGGCAGTCGACCTGGTTTTACTGCAAGGACCAGCCGACCCCGGGTCAGTCGACTGGACTTCCCCCCTTTTCCATGGCTCAAGTGGAGAAGCCCTCCTCCTTGAGAGTGATCCCGGAAGAGAAGGCGCAGGTGAAGGTGTTGGTCGAGCGGGTCATCCAACTTGTCCGCGACGGAGTGACTGGTATGGACCTGCTGGAGGTCTTCCTCAGTCGACGCATCCAACCACTCCAAGCTTGTGACCATCCGATGTGGATGTACTCGGGACTCGAGGATTCCACTCGGACCCACCCGGAGGATGTTAGTGAGGACACAGTGGAGAGGTGGCTGAGAGGTATTACCGGCAACAAGGATAATCCCCGGGGGTCCAGGAGGGTGGTACCATACGACCATTTGCGCCAGCCGGAACATGTACGATTCTGCATTGTCGGGTGTCTTCTTGATTTACTATGTAACATCTTGTTGACAGTCGATTGTCTTTCTTTTGTTCATTGTCTTTTTAGGCTCTTATTGATATGTACTCGATGCCCAATGGAGTGCAGGAGCAAAATGTCGAGGAAGAGGCGAGCAGGGGCGAGTGGCACTCGGATGTAGAGGAGGACGAGGAGAGCGACGACCCGAGTGACGAAGAAGAGGTTGACTCGCCTCCTCGTAGAGAAAGGAGGTCCAAGCACGCTCACGACCCGGCAGACACCCCTGACCTGGTGGCCGCACCGACTGGGCAGTCTTCAAAGTGCCCTCGGACGTCTTCTCCGGTGTCGACTGAGAAGGGACCGAAACATCTCAAGACTGTGCCGCCTCCTGCGCCGAAACCATTGAAGGCCACATCCTCCAAACTGCCGAAGGCTTTGCCCAGAATCAAAGTGACCATTCCCACCATCTCCGGGTAATCATCTGACCTGATATTTTGGTCGACTCGAGCAACAGAACATAACCGACTGAATGTTGACATTTGCAGTGCTGCTACCTCTGGAACTTCTTCCCGCCAATACCGAGACGAGGAAATGGAAGACGCGGTTACCTCCAACCCAGGTAAAATTCTTGTGATCTTGTTCTTGATTAATTGGTCGATCAAATTCTGGCGATTCACTTGGGATCGACTGATTTATTTGCAGCCCCACCCAACGTTATCGAGCTTCCCGATGATGATGAAGATGTGGCCCCGAGGCCCAGAAAGAACAAAAAAGTAGCGGCTGGCAAGACATCTCAGCCGGGACTGACGACGGAACCAACTGTCCAACAACTTGAAGATGCAAGTGGGGCCTCTGTAACTTTTGTTGTCCCATTGTCAAATGAGCGCCCTGCACCGTCGATTGTACCAGTGTTTCCTTCAGCCGCCCAACCCCATGCCTCGGAGCTCCAAGCTGCCGCATCTGGGCCGTCTGCCCCTTTCTTCACTAACTATCATGTTCCGGAAAGCCAGTCGGACGCCACTGCGGAGGCTATCCGTCAGGCTAACGTGATGATGGAGCGGATGAAGACGGTGCACGAGAACAACCAAGCTGCTTACGATGCCAGCACGGCTCTTCGGGCCAATGTCCAGGTAAGTTGGCTTTCAGCTGACCTTGTTCTATTAGGATATGCTACCTGAAATATTTTCTTTCATACAATCCCTTATTGTTTGCGTCGAATCTGTACACCCACTGGGTGTTTTGTTGTCTTTAGTATTTGCGCTCTCCCACTCAGCCTGGGCGAGTGGGATTTGAACCGGTGGGGGCAGGCTAAGTGCACCCACTGGGTGTAGTCCCCGAGACCGCAGCCGACTGGGGTCTGAGTACTTTTCACTTTCCTTTCTTCCACTCGACCCGGGCGGACCAGCTGAGTGGGATCTGAACCAGTGGGGGCACGTCAAGTGCACCCACTGGGTGTAGTCCCCGAGACCGCGGTCGACTGCTGGCAGTCGGCCGGGGTCTGAATAGTTTTTTTCTCTCTCTCTCTTTTTTTACTCGACCCTGGCGGACCGGTCGAGTGGGGTCTGAATCAGTGGGGGCACGCCAAGTGCACCCGCTGGGTGTAGTCCCCGAGACCGCGGTCGACTGCGGGCAGTCGGCTGGGGTCTGAGTAAACTTTTAAGTTTTATTCACTCGAAAGTAAATAACCTTTGATCTTGTCGATTGACATGTCTTTACCTTCTGCAGAAATCTTGTACTCTCATTTCCAAGTTCGCCGAATTTGAGGAGAAGCAGAGGCAATTCAACCTTGACTTGGAGCTGGACCAACAAAAACTGAAGAAAGCTCAAGATGAAGCTGCTGGTATGGAAGGTAACTGCGTGTCGACTGCTCACATCGACCGTCCTTTAAAATATTTCTTCGATCTCTTGTTTGATCCGATTGCTTATTTTGCAGAGAAAATGAGGTTGGCTCTGGATAAGAAGGACTCGGACCTTGCAGCTGCGCAGAAGGAGGCTCAAGATAAGACTGCCCTTGCTGACCAGAAGCTGGCTTCGGTCGGAGTGCTGGAAGAAGAAGTAAGCAAGCTGAAGTCCTCTCTCACTGAGTCCAACCGAGAGGTGACTCATTTGAAGAAGGATAAGATGGCTCTGAATGAGAAGCTGGAATCTGTGGCTCATAAGAGAAATGACGTGGAAGCTTATCTGAGAACTCTTGCCAAGAAGCTCTTTCTTATGCTGGAAGGTACTCCTTTTAATCTGACTGCTTTACTGCTTGCAAGTTAATCCAGTCCAGTAGACTCACTAACTCTTTGACTGCAGAATTCTGCCAAAACTTTGATGAGGAGACTGGATGGATCGAGACGGGTTTGGACCATATTGTTTCTCCAGTCGGCGACGAGGCTGCCATGAATGTGCTTCGACTGGAATCCCGTGTCGCCTGCGTTACAAGTTACCTCGCTCGTCTAAAGGTGGCAGTTTCACGGATCGACTCATCATTCTGGCCGAAGGTGACGCTTCAAAATGACCTCGAGTCTTTGATGGCTCGCCTCAACGAGGTCCCTGGTCGAGTGCAAGAATGGAAGAAGTCCTCTGCCCGGTGTGGTGCTGACGTGGCGTTGTCCTTGGTAAGAGTCCACTGCAAGGAAGCTCGTGAAGATAAGCTGGCGGCGATCAAGGTCGCCAACACCAAAAGACATGATTTCCAGTCCTTTATGGAGACTTTCATCGCCGCTGCCACTCGGATTGCAGATGGAATTGACTTGGACGAATTCGTCGAACCCGCCAGCCCTCCTCCTGCCGAATGAACAAACTTTGAGATTTGAACCTACCTTAAATTTGTCTCAGAATGCCGAGTGGTTGCTGTAACCGTTAAACTCCTTCAGGATTGGTGCTCGAATACTTTTCATCCGTCGTCTGGAATTTTTAGGATCCGTCCGAACTTGGTTTATCTCTAAATATGCTTGTATTTGCCTTCGAGTGGGATTTGCTCTTTACTTTGAATAATCTTTCGACCTGCATCTCGTTATCTTCGCACAATGTTGTATTTGTGGCGCAGCTCCAAAGGAGAAGCTTATTGTCGACCTGCACCTCATCATCCTTGCGGATGGTGATGGAGTGTATGTTGTATTTGTGGCGCGGCTTCAAAGGAGAAGGTTGCAGTCGACCTGCACCTCGTCGTCCTTGCGGATGGTGATGGAGCGTACATTGTTTTGTGGCGCAACTCCAAAGGAGAAGGTTGCAGTCGACCTGCACCTCGTCGTCCTTGTGGATGGTGATGGAGCGTAAGTTGTATTTGTGGCGCAGCTCCAAAGGAGAAGGTTGTAGTCGACCTGCACTTCGTCGTCCTTGCAGATAAGGACAAACTTTAAGCCTTAGGTGAGTACTGGACTACAGCTAAGCCCCCGAGTGGGAGGGTTGCTCACCACTTGGTAGGATTTTACAAACTTAGGCGAGTACTGGACTGTAGCTAAGCCCCCGAGTGGGAGGTTTTCTCACCACTCGGTAGGATTTTACAAACTTAGGCGAGTACTGGACTGCAGCTAAGCCCCCGAGTGGGAGGTTTGCTCACCACTCGGTAGGATTTTACAAACTTAGGTGAGTACTGGACTGCAGCTAAGCCCCGGAGTGGGAGGTTTGCCCACCACTCGGTAGGATTTTACATACTTAG
>NC_041384.1:367336781-367539756 GCF_002162155.2 Triticum dicoccoides | reverse complement strand
CCACTCGGTAGGATTTTACAAACTTAGGCGAGTACTGGACTGCAGCTAAGCCCCCGAGTGGGAGGTTTGCTCACCACTCGGTAGGATTTTACAAACTTAGGCGAGTACTAGACTGCAGCTAAGCCCCCGAGTGGGAGGTTTTCTCACCACTCAGTAGGATTTTACAAACTTAGGCGAGTACTGGACTGCAGCTAAGCCCCCGAGTGGGAGGTTTGCTCACCACTCGGTAGGATTTTACAAACTTAGGCGAGTATTGGACTCCAGCTAAGCCCCCGAGTGGGAGGTTTGCTCACCACTCGGTAGGATTTTTCAAACTTAGGCGAAACGGATTCACAGCTAAGCCTCCAAGTGGGAGGCTTGCTCACCACTCGGTAGGATTTTCTTTTAAACTTAGGCGAAACGGATTCGCAGCTAAGTCACCCACTGGGGGATTTTAGACGCAAATAAAAGCAACAACAATCGTTTAAGAGGACTGTAAAGCTCTTGTATTTGGTAAGCAAATTACAAAGGTACTTCTTATTACATTTTATTCGAACGGGTACTTAAGTGTAAAAGGGGCGGAGCAACTCCGCATTCCAAGCCAGTGGCTCGTCCTTCTTATGCTCGGCATTGTAAAGGTGGTATGCTCCGTTGTGGAGCACTCTGGTGACAATGAAGGGGCCTTCCCAAGCAGGAGCGAGCTTGTGTGGTTTCTGCTGATCCACTCGAAGAACCAAGTCTCCCTCTTGAAAGGCTCGACCTTTCACATTTCTGGCGTGAAATCGACGCAAGTCTTGCTGATAAATGGTTGACCAGATCAAGGCCATCTCTCTTTCCTCCTCCAGGAGGTCGACTGCATCCTGCCGAGCTTGCTCTGCTTCATCTTTAGAGAAGAGCTCGACTCATGGTGCATTATGAAGCAAGTCACTCGGTAGAACAGCTTCGGCTCCATAGACCAAGAAGAATGGAGTTCGACCAGTCGACCGATTGGGAGTTGTCCTCAATCCCCAGATAATTGATGGAAGTTCATCAACCCAGGCGCTTGCTGCATGCTTGTGGTCTCGTATCAATCGGGGTTTCAATCCTTTGAGAACCAGGCCATTTGCTCTCTCTGCTTGTCCATTCGACTGGGGACGGGCGACTGAAGCATAGTCAACTCGCGTGCCTTGGGAGGCGCAGAAGGCTCTGAACTCATCTGAATCGTAGTTCGATCCATTGTCAGTGATGATGCCATGTGGAACTCCGTATCTGAGCGTCAATTCTCTGATGAAGCTGACGACACTAGTAGCTTCCAGATTCTTGATAGGTTTGACTTCAATCCACTTGGTAAACTTGTCGACTGCTACAAGCACGTGAGTGAAGCCGCTCCTACCAGTCCTCAGCGGTCCAACCATATCTAATCCCCAAATAGCAAAGGGCCAGATGAGTGGAATGGTCTTCAGGGCTGACGCAGGTTTGTGGGACGTATTGGAGTAAAACTAGCAGCCTTCACATCTGTCGACTATATCTTTCGCCATTTCATTTGCTCGTGGCCAATAAAATCCAGCTCGGTATGCTTTAGCCACAATGGTCCTAGAGGACGCATGGTGGCCACAGGTCATCGAGTGGATGTCGTTGAGGATCGCTACACCTTCTTCCGGGGTTATACATTTCTGGCTGACTCCGGTTACACTTTCCCTGAACAGTTGTCCTCTTATCACAGTAAAAGCTTTAGATCGACGGACGATCCGTCGAGCCTCTTCTTCATCCTCTCGGAGTTCCTTCATAAGGATATATGCGATGTACGGCACTGTCCAGTCGGGAGTAATAACCAAAATATCCATGATTAGGTCGACCACGGCTGGAATCTCGACTTCAGTCGGATCGGTGGCACTCTTCGGTTGTGGGGGCTCTTCAGTGAAGGGATCTTCTTGAACTGAAGGTGCATGAATATGCTCTAGGAACACATTACTGGGAATGGCTTCCCTCTTGGAGCCTATCTTTGCTAAATCATCTCCTGCTTGATTTTTCAGTCGGGGTATATGATGGAGCTCTAACCCCTCAAACTTCTTTTCCAACTTCCTCACCGCGTTGCAGTAACCAGTCATGGTTGGGTTTCTGACGTCCCACTCCTTCATCACTTGATTTACTACCAAATCTGAGTCACCATAGACCATGAGGCGACGGACGCCGAGTGAGATGGCCATGCTTCATATTCTGCTTCGTTATTGGAGGAATCAAAGTGAATCTGGAGGACATATCTGAGCTTGTCTCCTCGGGGGGATACCAGTACCACCCCAGCACCAGAACCATTTAGCATCTTGGAACCATCAAATAACATGGTCCAGTGCTCCGATGAACTTGAGTCGGCAGTTGTTGTTCGATCCACTCGGCGAGGAAATCTGCTATTGCTTGGGACTCGATAGCTTTCTTTGCCTCGAACTTGATATCTAAGGGAAGGAGTTCAATCGCCCACTTTTCCACTCGACCAGTTGCATCTCTGTTGTTTAGAATCTCTGATAATGGAGCGTCGCTAACGACTATAATGGAGTGATCAGAGAAGTAATGTGCAACCTTCTTCATGGTCATATAAATCCCACAAACAAGCTTCTAATAATGTGGATATCTTTGCTTTGACGGAGTCAAAACTTCAGAAACGTAGTATATTGGGCGCTGAACTTTGTAGGCTTTTCCTTCTTCTTCCCGCTCGCCCGTAAGTACTGTACTGACGACTTGTCCAGTGGCTGCAATGTAAAGCAGTAAAGGCTCTTTGCTGATTGGAGCAGCAAGCACCGGCTGGGTGGAAAGCAGGGCTTTAAGCTCTGCAAATGCTTCATCAGCCTCAGGAGTCCACTCGAACTTATCTGACTTCTTCATCAGTCGGTAAAGAGGAAGTGCCTTTTCACCGAGGCGAGAAATGAATTGACTTAGGGCGGCCAAACAACCAGTAAGCTTCTGGACATCATGCACACACACAGGGCGTTTCATCCGGAGTATGGCACCCACTTTCTCTGGGTTGGCGTCGATCCCTCGTTCGGAAACAAGAAAACCGAGTAATTTTCCGCCTGGAACTCCAAACGTGCACTTTGATGGATTAAGCTTGATATCATACCTTCTGAGGTTGGCAAAGGTTTCAACAAGGTCAGCCAGTAGGTCGGAACCTTTACGTGACTTGACCATAGTGTCATCCATGTATGCTTCCACATTCCGACTGATCTGAGTGAGCAAGCACTTCTGAATCATCTGCATGAATGTAGCTCTAGCGTTCTTCAAATCAAATGGCATAGTGACATAACAGAAGCACCCAAATGGGGTGATGAAAGCTGTTTTTATCTCATCGGGTCCATACAAACGGATCTGATGATACCCGGAATAAGCGTCCAAAAAGGACAAACGCTCACACCCCGCAGTCGAGTTGACTATTTGGTCGATGCGAGGGAGAGGAAAGTGATCTTTCAGGCAGGCCCGATTGATATGTTTGAAGTCAATGCACATGCGAAGTGAGTCATCCTTCTTTGGGACCATGACAACATTCGCTAACCACTCGGAGTGGTAAATTTCTCGGATAAACTCAGCTGCTAGAAGTCGAGCCACTTCTTCACCGATTGCCTTTCTCTTCTGTACGGCGGACCGTCAAAGATGTTCTTTGACTAGTTTCACTTTTGGGTTGACTCGCAAACGATGCTCAACCAGTCCCCTGGGAACACCTGGCATGTTAGAAGGTTTCCATGCGAAGATGTCCCAGTTCTCACGGAGGAACTGGACGAGTGCTTCTTCCTATTTGGAGTCGAGTGTTGTTGAAATGTGAGTCGGAGCAGCATTGGGATCTGTCGGGTGAATGTGAATCGGCTTCGTTTTGGAATGCTGAGTCTGTGGCTGGCTTCTTAGCTCGCAACAAATCTCCCGGATCTGCATTTTTTTGAAACTCCTGTAATTCCACTACTGCCATCTGTGCATCGGCGATCTTTGAGCCCTTCTGGAAGCACTCTTCTGCCTTCTTTCGATTGCCAATGATAGTGATCACCCCTTTAGGACCAGGCATCTTTAATTTGAGGTACACGTAACATGGTCAAGCCATAAAACGTGCATAAGCTGGCCTGCCCAGAATAGCATGATAAGCACTCTGGAAATCCACGACTTCAAATGTCAACTTTTCTTTGCGGTAATTCTTGGAATCACCGAAAACTACATCAAGGGTGCTCTGGCCGAGTGACGCAGCCTTCTTTCCAGGAATAACTCCATGGAAACTCATATTGCTTTCACCGAGTCTGGACATCGGAATGCCCATTCCTTTCAACGTCTCTGCATACAGTATATTCAGACCACTGCCATCGTCCATCAAAACCTTAGTCAATCGAAGTACCTTCGACTACTAGGTCGACCACCAGCGCTTGCCTCCCAGGGGTGGCTATATGCGCTGGGTGATCGGACTGGTCGAATGTAATGGCAGTCTGAGACCACTTCAAATAACTGGGTGTCACCGGGGCGACCATGTTCACTTCTCTGTTTATGACTTTCAGTCGACTCTTACTCTCAACATCAACGAAAATCATCAGAGTGGAATTGACGTGGGAGTAACCATCATCATCCTCTTCCTCATCCTCGACTTTGTCCGCTTCCTTCTCCTTTTCCTTGGGATGTTTCTCTCGGAATTGCTGGATTAGGAGTCGACACTGTCGAGTGGTATGCTTTGGATAAATGAAATTACCCTCTTCATCTTTCTTGGTGTGAATGTGGCATGGTAAATCTAGCACATCATTTCCATCTTGATCTTTTACTTTCTTGGGGTTCCACGGCCCTTTGGGTTTCCCTTTGAACTTTCCTTGAGTCACGGCTAAGGCTTCACTAGGAGCGGCTGGCTCGGCTTTGCGCTTCTGCTTCCGACTGGAGTTCCCTCCTCCAGTTTCGTGGGCGACTGTTTTGTGCTTGCCACTCCGGAGTCGGTCCTCTTCTTCACCATTGGCGTACTTGGTGGCAATCTCCATCATCCGAGTCAGAGTCATATCTCCTGTACGACCGAATTTCAGATTCAACTCCCGATACTTAACGCCTTCTTTGAAGGCACAAATTGCCTGGTGATCCGACACATTCTCCACTGTGTGGTGCAACGTGATCCATCTCTGGATATAATCCCTCAAAGTTTCATTCGGTTTCTGAACGCAACACTGTAATTCTGTCAGCCCTGCCGGCCGTTTGCAAGTACCTTCAAATGTTCTAACAAACACTCGGGCAAGATCTTCCCAAGTATAAATACTACTAGGCGCCAACTGATTTAGCCATGCTATGGCCGAGCCCTCCAACATCAAAGGAAGGTGCTTCATGGCAACCTCATCGTTGCCACCACCAATATGTACAGCCACTCGGTAATCCTCAAGCCAAGTGTCAGGCTTGGACTCACCAGTGAACTTACTGACTCAAGTCACCAACTTGAAGTTGGGAGGAATCACTGCAGCCCTGATGGCTCTGCTGAAGCACTCTGGACCTGAGACATGCACTCTGTTGTTGGTTGGAAAATCTCTGTCGGGGCCCTCTCTATGAGCTACATTTCTGTCAACCAAAGCTTGAACAAGAATAGATCTCGCATCAAAGCCCGGTTCTCTAGGGTCGACTGGAATCCTTCGTTCACCACTGTGAGGACATCTGTCCTCATGCTGCCGAGGCACGTATGACCCACTCCTTGGGGGAGGCGTGGGCACTCGACGACGATCATCGTGATCGAGTCGGTGATCATACTGCTCACGGTTTCTGTACTGATCTCGCCGATCCCCACGTCCCTCATGCCTCGGGGGAGATCTCGGGTTGTGAGCCGACTGGAATGTGTCTGCAACCACGGATCTGCTATGGATCCTATTCCGCGACTGAGATACTGCTGTATTCTGCTCCCCTGCTTCTCGGAGCAAAGCCCGGATCTGCACCAAACCTCGACCAGCTTCTGACTGGGAAGGTTGAATTGACTCCGCTATTCGGGCCGCAGCTGCGAGATTCTGGATTGGAGTTCAGTATACCTGAGTCAGAGGTGGAAAAAGTTGACATCGACTGGACTCGGGGATACGCTGCCGAGCACACTCGTCGAGTGCGTGCTGGAGGTTCTCCAGTCGAGTGCGCTCAGCCAAGTTGGCCAGGTGCGCCTCCTCCAAGTCCCGGGCCTCGGGGGTTTCTCCAACGATAGGAGTGTGAAGCGCATCCATGTTCCGGCCGCGAAGTTCTTCCCTCCGCTGCGAAGAGAGGGGTTCGGGGTGGTACTCTTTGTGAGCACGCGACGGATCGCCGCCCCCATCACCTCCATCTTCACGGGTGAAGCCAGGAGGACTACGTGGTCCATTGACCATCAAAACTTCTATCGCGGGGTCGCTGCTGTCGCACTCGGATGCAGTTTCTACGGAACCAGTCGAACATGCCATAGAGAGTTTCGTCGGGCTCGATTGCCGTGACTTGGGGGGTGGCCGACTGGCGAGCCACCACATGCCTCACCCACCGCTGAAGCCTGGATCGACCAGAACGTTTGCTCCAGCGGGCTGCAGGGAGTGAGGTCAACACAGGAGCCGACCGATACTGAGTCGACAGCTGCCGTAGGAGGACGCCACGGACGCACACGCGAAAGTGCGTTGCCCCGCGGACGGGGAGCGCCTTGAGGTCGAGTGGCACTTCTTGGAGCCAAGCGGAGTCGTCGACTACGAATACGAGCGCACCGAGACGGATCTCGCGGCCCTCGGCCAAACCTCCGCCTGAAACCATGTTGATGGGGATCGGAAAAATCGCAACTTCTCCAACAAGTCGCTAAGACACCAGCTCCAAGGTGGGCACCAACTGTCATGGTTCTAAGTCTGACAGTAAAATGTAGGGGGGGGGGGTAGGAATATAGAGGCAAGATCCTAGCTATGGAGGAGTTGTACATGCGAGGTTTACGAGTTCAGGCCCTTCTCGAAGGAAGTAACAGCCCTACGTCTCGGAGCCCGGAGGCGGTCGACTGGATTATATGCGTGTGAGTTACAGGGGGTGCGAACCCTTGTGCCTGTGGAGGGGGGTGGCTTATATAGAGTGCGCCAGGACCCCAGCCAGCCCACGACACAGAGGGTTTAAGGTACATTGAAGAGAGAACGTTACTGGTAACGCCCACATTGAAGTGCTGTGAATGCCAATTAAGCCTATGAGTAAATGCTCGACCGTTGCATATGCAGAGTGGCTTTAGCTCTTCTGCCCGTCGAGTGACTTCTGCGACGGTCAAGTGACATCGATTCTTCCGAGTGGAACGTTTCATGGTCAAGTGGATGATGGTACCCTTTGGATGATCCTGGCTTTAGGGTGCTGTCCTAGGGGAGGATGTCTAGGTCAAGTCTATGACCCTACCCTAGGTACGTAGCTTCATCATCAGGTACTCACCTTGAGTGTAGAACCTGTCTTCTAATCTGTAAACTAGCTCATGGAAAAGCAAGATGTCCCTTCTTAGCTCCTCTCTGTAATTCAGCTAGCCCTATCTTTGTAATTCATGTTGTACTATGTACCTGAGCTGAGTTTGAATGAAAGTTTGGCGCTCTGGGTGCCTTTTCTTGTTAAAAAAAGACTAAAGCAGCCCACGACGGGGGCGTGGATACCATCAAGACACCCTGACACCGTCTCCTTTGCCGACTACCCGCCCTCGCTATCCGCAATGGCGCCATCATGTTGTTGGGGAACGCAGTATTTCAAATTTTTTACCTACAATCACACAAGATCTATCTAGGAGATGCATAGCAACGTGAGGGGAGAGTGTGTCTATGTACCCTTGTAGACCGAAAGCGGAAGTGTTTATCAATGCGGTTGAAGTAGTCATACACCTTTACGATCCGTCCCGATCAAGTACCGAACGTACGACACCTCCACGTTCAACACACGTTCAGCTTGACGAAGTTCTCTCCTTGATCCAGCAAGAGGGGCGAAGTAGTAGATGAGTTCCGGCAGCACGACGGCGTGGTGACGGTGTTGGTGAAGAACAATCTCCGTAGGGCTTCGCCTAAGCACTACGAAAACTATGACGGAGGATAAACTAGAGGGGACAGGGTTGCCAACACACGGCTTGGTGTTTCTTGATGTGTCTTGGGTGCTAGCTCTACCCCTCTATTTATATGTTGAGCCTTGGGGTCAAAACTTGGAGTAAAAGCCTACACAAAGTCAGTTTCACCCGAAAGGCAAGAGTCCTTCTCGGACTCCAGGACCAGATGCCACAATCCTTGGCGTCTGGCCTAGACGCCATGGGCCTCGGCGTCTAGCCCAGGGCCAAATGCCAGGGTCTCTGGCGTTTGGCCCCCTGGCCTCCGCAAAACTCCTTTTGCGCCGACCTAAAGCCTTGTGGGCTTCACCCCTTGGCTGAACCAAATCATCCTATATATCAATCTTTACCTCCGGACCATTCTGGAGCTCCTCGTCATGTGTGTGATCTCATCTGGGACTCTGAACAACATTCGGTCACCAACATACATAACTCATATAATACTATATCGTCAACGGACGTTAAGCATGCGGACCCTACGGGTTTGAGAACTATGTAGACATGATCGAGACACTTCTCCGGTCAATAACCAATAGCGGAACCTGGTTGCCCATATTGGCTCCTACATATTCTATGAAGATCTTTATCGGTTGAACCACATAACAACATACTTTGTTCCCTTTGTCATTGGTATGTTACTTGCTCGAGATTCGATCGTCGGTATCATCATTCATACCTAGTTCAATCTTGTTACCGGCAAGTCTCTTTAGCCGTTCCATAATGCAACATCCCGTAACTAACTCATTAGTCACATTGCTTGCAAGGCTTATAGCGATGTGCATTACCGAGAGGGCCCAGAGATACCTCTCCGATAATCAGAGTGACAAATCCTAATCTCGATCTATGCCAACTCAACAAACACCATCGAAGACACTTGTAGAGCATCTTTATAATCACCCAATTACATTGTGATGTTTGATAGCACACCAGGTGTTCCTCCGGTATTCGGGAGTTGTATAATATCATAGTCAGAGGAACATGTATAAGTCATGATGAAAGCAATAGCAATAAAACCAAACGATCATTTATGCTAAGCTAACGAATGGGTCTTGTCCATCACATCATTCTCTAATGATGTTCCCGTTCATCAAATGAAAACACATGTCTATGGTCAGGAAACTTAACCATCTTTGATTAACGAGCTAGTCAAGTAGAGGCATACTAGGGACACTTTGTTTTGTCTATGTATTCACACATGTACAAAGTTTCCGGTTAATACAATTCTAGCATGAATAATAAACATTTATCATGATATAAGGAAATATAAATAACAACTTTATTATTGTCTCTAGGGCATATTTCCTTCAGTCTCCCACTTGCACTAGAGTTAGTAATCTAGTTCACATCGCCATGTGATTTAACACCAATAGTTCACATCTTTATGTGATTAGTTCACATCTCCATGTGACTAATACCCAAAGGGTTTACTAGAGTCAATAATCTAGTTCACATCTCTATGTGATTAACACCCAAAGAGTTACCATGTTTTGCTTGTGAGAGAAGTTTAGTCATCGGGTCTGCCACATTCAGAGCCATATGTATTTTGCAAATTTTCTATGTCTACAATGCTCTGCACGTAGCTACTCTAGCTAATCGCTCCCACTTTCAATATGTATCTAGATCGAGACTTAGAGTCATCCAGATCAGTGTCAAAGCTTGCATCGACGTAACTCCTTACGACGAACTCTTTGTCACCTCATAACTGAGAAACATTTCCTTATTCCACTAAGGATAATTTTGACCGCTGTTCAGTGATCCACTCCTAGATCACTATTGTACCCTCTTGCCAAACTCATGGTGAGGTACACAATAGGTCTGGTACACATCATAGCATACTTTATAGAACCTATGACCGAGGCATGGGGAATGACTTTTCATTCTCTTTCTATTTTCTGCCGTGGTCGGGTTTTGAGTCTTTACTCAACTTCACACCTTGCAACACAGGCAAGAACTCCTTCTTTGACTGTTCCATTTTGAACTACTTCAAAAACTTGTCAAGGTATGTACTCATTAAAAAAAATTATCAAGCGTCTTGTTCTATCTCTATAGATCTTGATGCTCAATATGTAAGCAGCTTCACCAAGGTCTTTTATTTGAAAAACTCTTTTCAAACACTCCTTTATGCTTTCCAGAAAATTCTACATTATTTGTGATCAACAATATGTCATTCACATATACTTATCAGAAATGCTGTAGTGCTCCCACTCACTTTCTTGTAAACACAGGCTTCACCACAAGTCTGTATAAAACTATATGCTTTCATCAACTCATCAAAGCATATATTCCAACTCCGAGATGTTTGCACCAGTCCATAGATGGATCGCTGGAGCTTGCACACTTTGTTAGCACCTTTAGGATTGACAAAAATTTCTTGTTGTATCATATACAACTCTTATTTAAGAAATCCATTAAGGAATGCAGTTTGACATCCATTTGCCAGATTTCATAAAATGTGAAAATTGCTAACATGATTCAGACAGACTTAAGCATCGCTACGAGTGAGAAAATCTCATCGTAGTCAACACCTTGAACTTGTCGAAAACTTTTTGCGACGATTCGAGATTTGTAGATAGTAACATTATTATTAGTGTCCGTCTTCCTTTTGAAGATCCATTTATTCTCAATGGCTTTCCTATCAACGGGCAAGTCCACCTGTGACACCCTGATAGTTAAGCTACAGTAAACCCCTGCTAATGATGCCAGGGCATCATGATTAATTTTTGCTAAACCTCACTCATTTCAAACTGAGTTCAATTTCAAATTTAAATAACAAGTCAAATTATAAATTCATCAAACAGAGATTTGAAAAGGTTCAAAGGGTTGTAAATATTCACTAACTAATTATAGAGCATCAATCAGCATTTTGGAAATAATCATGTGCCTCTAAATTAATTAAAACAGGAACCAACTTCATTTCAATTAACCATTTGCGGTTGAACAGATATTTAAACTAATCAAAATTATTTCAAACTTTTTGTGCAACCTAATAATATTGCATAACATTTATGTGTGAAGTTTCGTACTAAACAAAACTCACTAGCTAGCAAAATAATTTACAAAACATTAGCTAAGTGAATAACAGAAAAGAAAAATGAAAACTAAAAAAATGGAGAAAAAGGAAGCCCCCCACATCCCAGTGGGCCTTAGGCAGGCCTGCTAGGCCCAGGTGCACCCACCTTCTCCTTAACCCTAGCCTGCTACCAGCCTCCTCTCGATCCCCCACTACCCGTGCCTGATCCCTTCGCTCGCGCTCCACCTCCTACTGTCGGCGCCCTGCCATCCTCCGTGCGCCCCGCCTCCTACTGCCGGAGCCCCACCCCCGCCGGCGCACCCGTGCCCGAGGAACCGCCACCTCTGCCACGCAGCTCGTCCCGCTGTCCCTTGCCACCACCTCGCTAGAGCTCCTACCACGGCCGCCGCCGCCTGGTTTGTTGCGTCTGTGCCGCGCCAAGCTGCCTTGTCGCCGGAGAAGGACGGACCCCGGAAGCCCCGTTGCAGATCTGGCCTCCCTCCTTCTCCTCCTCCATGTCCGCGCCTGCCCCTCTACTCCGCCCGTCGTCGCCCTGGCCCGACCACCTCGTCACCGGCGGCCCACACCTCGTCGGCCACTTCTTCGAACCGCTCCGGCTTCACCAAGTACTCCACGAGCTTCAATGTGAGCTCCCACCTGCTTCCCCTCTATCCCGCTCGAATCAACCACAGAGGCATCGTCCCCTGTGAGCCCCAAAGTTGTCGTCCGTCTTGGCCGATGAATGCATCACTGCCGTGCTCCCCACTGCGTTCTGTTAGTGTGCGCGAGCTCTAGGAGCTGTACAGATGTCACCTGACCCTTTTCCTCGCCCATTCTCCTCTTGTTTCACCGGATCCGTCAAGCTCTTGTTTCGGCTGCCGCTTGACCTCGTTGTCGGCGTCCATCCCGGCACCTCCAGCACCAAACCACTAGCCCCACTCAAATGTGTGCCAACACGCTCATCTTACGGATGCTCGTGGGTGACCAAATGGTCGCCGAAATGCAACACCGGCGAGCCTCCGCCGTGTACTGTGGCTATCAGCGGCTAAACACCGATGTGCTGATGTGGCACCACTAACTTAGCTCCTAATGACGCCCTGTGTCTCTGACAAACGGGACCCATCTAATTAATCATGGGCATAATTAAAAGACTAATTAAACAAATCCTGATAGCCATTGACGATGGGCCATGCAACTATAGCGTTAGGTTTAACTCAAATAAAATCTGTTAGCAATTTGACCCACTGACCACTAGGCCCCACCCTGACAAATTAAGTTAATTAGTTCAGATAAACTCTGTTAATATTGCCACTGTCTATGACATGTGGCCCCACCTTGACCAGTCAAAGTGCTGACCGTGTATCACCTAGCCAATGACAGATGGCCCCCACCTGGAGTGTTCACAATTGACCTGGTCCACTTTGACTGCTGAGTCAACAGCTGACTGGACCCACCTGTTAGTCTCTGACTGGGTGTAATACTGGGTGCACTTAATGAAATAGCTATTCAATATTTCGAATTTAATTAAATACAATAATGTCAGAAAATAAATTGAAACTTTAAAAATTAATATAAAATAATCTATAACTCGGATGAAAAAACTTTGTACATGAAAGTTGCCTAGAGCGATGAGACAAATCCGAATACGCAGTCCGTTCATCTGTCACACATCCCTAGCATAGTGAACGTGCAACATTCCACCTCCAATTCATCTGTCCAAAAACGGAAACACCGGGAATACTTTCCCAGATGTTTCCCCCCTTTGCCGGTATCACCTACTGGCGCGTTAGGGCACACCTAGCACCGCTCATTGTCATGTCATACATCGTCGTGCATATGTTTGCATTATATTTATTGTTTCTGCCCCCTCTTCTCTCGTTAGACATTGAGATCGATGCCACTGCTACCCAGTACGACTACGATGTTGACGACCCCTCCTTGCCAGAGCAACCAGGCAAGCCCCCCTTTGATCAACCCGATATCGCCTATTCCTTTTCTCTACTGCTTGCATTAGAGTAGTGTAGCATGATACTGCTTTCCGTTAATCCTATACCGATGCATAGCCTGTCTTTGCTACCACTGTTGTTACCTTTACCTGCAATCCTAAATGCTTAGTATAGGATGCTACTTTATCATCAGTGGACCTACATTCTTGTCCGTCTACCATGCTATACTATCGGGCCATGATCACTCGGGAGGTGATCACGGGTTTACACTTATATACATGATATATGATACATGTGGTGACTAAAGTCGGGTCGGCTTGTAGAGTACGTGTGAGTGATTCACGGATTGGGGGCTGAAAGGACCTTTGTCCCGACGACCCTCTGGGTGGATCTTTGTGGCAGAGCGACAGGGCATGTTGAGACCAACTAGGAGAGAGGTGGGCCTAGCCCTGGTCAGTGTTCGCTGTTAATTCAATTAACACGCTTAACGAGATCTTGGTATTTGATCCAAGTCTGGCCACTGGCATATACGCACTAACCAACTATGCGGGAACAGTTATGGGCACTCGGCGTCGTGGTATCAACCGGAGCTTTCTTGACGTCAGCGACTGAGCGGCGCACGCCGTAAGCCTACGCTTGTATTAAGGGGGCTAGGTCTGCTTCCGACCACGTACGCAATGTGCAGGTGTGCAATGGACGATGGGCCCAGACCCCTGCGCGCATAGGATTTAGACCGACGTGCTGACCTCTCTGTTGTGCCGTGGTGGTGCTACGACGTGTTGATCTTCCGAGGACGGGCATGACCCAGGAAAGTGTGTCCGGCCAGAGGGATCAAGTGTGTTGGGAAATGTGGTGCACCCCTGCAGGGAAGTTTATTTATTCGAATAGTTGTGTCCCTTGGTAAAAGGACGACCCGGTGTTGTACCTTGACCTTATGACAACTAGAACCGGATACTTAATAAAACACACCCTTCCATGTGCCAGATACAACCCGTTGATCGCTCTCTCATAGGGCGACGAGGAGAGGATCGCCGGGTAGGATTTATGCTATGCGATGATACTTGGTTAACTTACCATTTACTCTCTTCCACTGCTTCAAGATGGAGGCTGCCAAAAGCATAGTCTTCGATAGGACTAGATATCCCCCTCTTATTCTGGCATTCTGCAGTTCAATCCATAGATACTACCCATTTCATTGATACCAATGCATATGTAGTGTAGTTCCTTGCTTGCGAGTACTTTGGATGAGTACTCACGGTTGCTTTGCTACTTCTTTTTCCCCCTTTCCCGGTTATTGCGATCATATGATGGATTCCAGGAGCCAGAGGATCCCGAGGATGATTCTACGTGGAGTTCGACTTCGAGGAGTAGTTAGGAGGTCCTAGGCAAGAGGCCTTGCCTTTTCAATCGTTACTACTTTTGTGCTAGCCTTCTTAAGGCAAACTTGTTTAACTTATGTCTATACTCAGATATTATTGCTTCTGCTGACTCTTGTGTATTTGAGCTTATGTATTCGAGCCCTCGAGGCCCCTGGCTTGTAATATAAAGCTTGTATTATTTTAATTTGTGTCTAGAGTTGTGTTGTGATATCTTCTAGTGAGTCCCTGATCCTGGTCGTACACATTTGCGTGCATGATTAGTGTACGGTCAAATCGGGGGCGTCACACCACCAAAGTTGCCGGGACCCCGATTCTAAGTCACACCGATCTAGCATGTAACACCTCATATCACTTTGCGGCCTCACGCACGGTATTCCCACGGGCGTCGCCTTACCATGGCCCGGGACCGTTTGCGCCTTTTGGCTCACGTATATGATAGTGTTGCTAGCATCCATATGACAGAGAACCCTGGCTGACATGACTAGTCGTGAACCCAAAGTGGCACTAACTTACGGGGACAGGCATACATGAAACAACATCGAGCATGTCGGTCAGCAGCGTGTGAATCCGGGCTGTAGCAACTGGGCTAACAGGACACCGGGAACCCGGGCTGTAGCAGGCTAGGCAGGACTCCGGATGTCACCGCGTGACATTTCCCCGAAGGGACAGACACAGGAACGAAGTGAATCACATGCCGGCCAGTCTGAGTGTTCCAGAGCAGTAGTGCTGGGCTAGCAGGACTCCGGTAAACCGGGCTGTAGCGGACTACCATGGCTCGGTGGAAGCACTAGACTACATTTCCCCATAAGAGAGGCTACCAAGGATAGACAACTAGGTTGTCGGATCCCACACATAGCAATACACGTTACACGTACGCATAACATGCAAGTATGTGTTGTACAACATGACATCACAACATAACACAAGCTCATATAGATAAAGGCCCAGAAGAGCCACATAGCATTAAATACAAACAGGGGTCACATGACCCATCATTCAGAGCATACAAGCAACGGAAGCATTACATGTCTGAGTACAGACAACTACAAAAGAAAAAGGCTAAGAAACCTGACTATCTACAAGTCCCTCCAAGGTACAAGATCATAGCTGAGGTAACAAGCTACTAGTTGAAGTCCAAGCGATACTACTAGTGAGACAGACGTCTCACCTGCAAAACATAAATAAAGCAAACGTGAGTACAAAGGTACTCAGCAAGACTTACATCAGATCCTATCATACATGCATTTGTATCAAGAAGGTAATGTGGGGTTTAGTTGCAGCAAGCCAGCTTTGACTCAGTGGCTATCCTGTTCTACGACAATGAGAAACTTCTTTGAGATGAGGCAGCGCACACGAGTCCACTAAGCACCACATCAATACACTACTATGGATTCATCCTCGTCTCCTGACGAGGAGGCCATCCATAGCACTCACACTTGTCTTGAGCATTTTAGAGTATCCACTTTAAGTTGTCTATGTACCACGTAAGCATCCAAGAAGTCCATAACCGAGGACACGGCTATTCGAATAGATCATGATAACCCTGCAGGGGTGTACTTCTTCACACACGCTCTCACCACTTATCACCATGTACACGTCATGTACCTCAGCAACCTTCAAGCGGAAGCCTGGCGAGGGGTGTCGGCCATGACTTGACTAACCACACATGACTCTAATCCAGGTTTATCGCCTATTCGGGTTCCATCCGCAAGGAGATCCGGCCGGGGTGTCGCTCACGGCCCCAAACGATATGTGCAGGGTTCCCAAGCCCACCTCGTCGAATGGATCTACGCTTGGTACACCGTGCCACTTGTGCCTAGTCTGTCCCAAGCCCACCTGGCCGGGTGCCACTTGGTAGACTACTAACACTACCTACAAACACAAGAAACTATTTGCGACTCCTGGACAGAGATCAAGTTGGCTAATAAGTCGAGAGGGGCACTTAAGCATTCCAATGTGTGGTAGTAGCTAGTCATTGGACAACATACACGGAACTTGGTGCTTAAGGATGGTTCCAGTGAGACAACCCACCATGTACTCCTACATGGCCTCTCACCGCTACCTTTACCAAATCGTGTTCACACGCTTAACTCTCAGCACCAGAACATATCGTACCACTCCAATTCATTCCCAATGAATTAGACCTGACACAACTCTAAGCAATAGCAGGCATGGCATGGCAAGAACACAACATGGCTCGATCAACTCCTACACATGCTAGTGGGTTTTAACTATTTACTGTGGCAATGACAGGTCATGCAGAGGAATGGGTTCAACTACCGCAGCATAAAGTAGCAGTTGAATCATTGTTGTCCTAATGCAATAAATGAGAGCAGGAGCGAGAGAGTAGGATTGTATCGGAATGAACAAGGGGGTTTGCTTGCCTGGTAGATCAACGGAGGGGGCACTGCTCCTCTGACAGGTACTCTGGATCGATCTCCAGAGCAGTACCTATCGAGAAGGAACGGTGTCGACAATCAATACACAAGCATATGCAACAATATGATGCATGAACATGGCATGAAGATGTGATGTTGTTTGAGCTAATGCAACTAGCATTCATTTGGTTAAAGTCCATTTGAACTAAAGATTCAAATACAACTCCAAAATAAGCTCTTATAAATGCCATTCATGTGTTTTCATATATACAACATGTATAGGTTGGTTTGTCATGCATGAAAATGGTACAGATGGATAGATTGAATTTTTCTAATAATTTTTCATATATAAACTATTTCAATCTGAGCTAGGGTTGAATTTCTATGAATTTTTGAAGTTTATATCATTTTCTGGAATTTCCTGATTTATTTTAATACTAGAAAATGATATATTGCGTCAGCATGACAACAACATTGCGTCAGCAGGTCAAAGGAGCTGACCAAGTCAAACCTGCCGTGTGGGGTCCACACGTCAGTGACTCAGTTAGTTCACAGGGGGTTTATTTAGCCTAATTAGGATTAGTGGGCGTTGGGCCCACTAGTCAGTGACTAACTAGGTAACTAACCTAGGTTAATTAGTGTTAAATTAATACTAACTAAATGTCAGGGGGTGGCCCACGCGTCAGTGACACAAGGGGGAGGTCAAACTGGGCCCACCCAGTCAACGGTCAGCGGGGTCAAAGCCACCGGTGGCTTGACGCCGGCGAGCCAGACGCGACGGAGGGCCTCGGATTTCGCCCTCCGGCGACCATTTGGACGGCGGAGACCACTGGCGAGGAGCCAGCGCTCGTCCGCGTCATCTGGAGCAAGTGGGAGAGGCAGGGACGGCCGGAGGTCGCCGGAGCGGAGCTCGGGGCGGCGGCCGGAGCACGGGCTTCAAGCGGGAGCGGGCTGTGGGGCACGGGGAGGCCACCCGAGGGGCTCTACGGCACCCTCGTGGCACCAGGAGCACGGTGACGTGCTCAGTTGCGGGCTGCGGTGGCCAGGGCGATGGTGGCGACATAGACGGCGGCAAGGAGCTACGGCCACGGCAGGGAAAGGGGCTACGGCGTGCAGGCGACTAAACGGAGAGAGGGGAATGGCGTAGAAGCTCACGGCGGTTCGGACGAGGCAGTCGGCGAGCTCGGGGACGCGTTGAAGACGACGGGGCGGCGAAGACGATCTCCGGCGACCGGAGATGAAGACGGCAACGAGGCGGCTCTCCAGGGCCTCCCGAGGCGTGTGGCTTGACGGAGAGGTGGAGGACGACATGGCGGAGCTTCTGGACTCGAAGAGAGGGTGAGGGGGAGGCGGTGGCCGCGGCAATGGCGTGCGGCGGCGACGGTGGTGCTCGGGCGGTCGCGCGGAAGAGAACCAGAGGAGGAGGGAGAGCGAAGGAGAGGGAGAGAGGTCGGGGCGGTGCGTGGCATCGCGCGGGGCATCTAGACGACGAGGAGGAGAAGCAGGAGGTGGCGGGGAACGTGGCCCCGGCCGGACGCGTGGCCGCACGCGCCGGCGCGTGCCCCTGTCCTTCTGTCGTCGCCAGGAGGATGATGGTTGGCGGTTGGGCCAGTGGGCCGCACCACTGGGCCGGCTGAGGTGCCAGATGGCTATAGGTAAGCGCCAGGTAAGCTTTCTGTTTTTGTTTCTTTCCTATTTTTCTGACATTTGTTTGGTTTAATAAAAATACTAAACCATTTTATTTTATTATGCCAATTTTTGTAGGGGCTAGTGGTATTATTCCAGAGCTCCTCAACAAATGGCACAATTTTTGGACATATAATATATATATAACATTTATATATCCAAAGCAAATAATTACTGCATTGATTCCAAATGCCCAAAATAAATACTTATGAGCTCCTAAAAATATTGGTTTGATTTTCATCTCTGTCCAATATTTTTAGAGAACAACATGAACATTTTCTTGGACCTTTTTGGAGCAATTTTTATCTGGGTCATTTCTAGAAATGATTCTGAGGGTTTCACAAATCCTCATTTCAAATTTAAATGAAATTTAAACATGATGCACACCTGACTAGCTAGCCTCGAGCATACCAGAACTAGGGGTGTGACAAAAGTCCACACTTTGTTTTCATACATGGATTCTATCTCAGATTTCACGGCCTCAAGCCATTTTGCAGAATCTGGGCTCATCATCTCTTCCTCATAGTTCGTAGGTTCATCATGGTCATGTAACATGACCTCTAGAACAGGATTACCGTACCACTCTGGTGCGGATCTTACTCTGGTTAACCTACGAGGTTCGGTAGTAACTTGATCAGAAGTTTTCATGATCATCATCATTAGCTTCCTCACTGATTGGTGTAGGAATCACTGGAACTGATTTCTGTGATGAACTACTTTCCAATAAGGGAGCAGGTACAGTTACCTCATCAAGCTCTACTTTCCTCCCACTCACTTCTTTCGAGAGGAACTCCTTCTCTAGAAAGGATCCACTCTTAGCAACAAAGATCTTGCCTTCGGATCTGTGATAGAAGGTGTGCCCAACAGTTTCTTTTGGGTATCCTATGAAGACGCACTTCTCCGATTTGGGTTTGAGCTTATCAGGTTGAAACTTTTTCACATAAGCATCACAACCCCAAACTTTAAGAAATGACAGCTTAGGTTTCTTGCTAAACCACAGTTCATATGGGGTCATCTCAACAGATTTAGATGGTGCCCTATTTAACGTGAATGCAGCTGTCTCTAATGCATAACCCCAAAACGACATTGGTAAATCGGTAAGAGACATCATAGATCGCACCATATCTAATAAAGTACGGTTACGATGTTCAGACACACCATTACTCCATGGTGTTCCAGGTGGCATGTGCTACGTCTTGAGCTTGCGTTGGTTTTCCCCGAAGAGGAAGGGATGATGCAGCAGGGTAGCGTAAGTATTTCCCTCAGTTTTTGAGAACCAAGGTATCAATCCAATAGGAGTCCACGCTCAAGTCCCTCGTACCTGCACAAAATGATAGCTACTCGCAACCAACACGATTAGGGGTTGTCAATCCCTTCACGATCACTTACGAGAGTGAGATTTGATAGATATAATACTTTTGGTATTTTTGATATGAAGATGCAAAGTAAAAAGTAAAGGCAAAGTAAAAAGCAAAATAAGATTAAAGTGATAGAGATTGATATGATGAGAATAGACCCGGGGGCCATAGGTTTCCCTAGTGGCTTCTCTCAAGAGCATAAGTATTCTATGGTGGGTGAACAAATTACTGTTGAGCAATTGACAGAATTGAGCATAGTTATGAGAATATCTAGGCATGATCATGTATATAGGCAACACGCCCGTGACAAGTAGACCGAAACGATTCTGCATCTACTACTATTACTCCACCCATCGACCGCTATCTAGCATGCATCTAGAGTATTAAGTTAAAAACAGAGTAACGCCTTAAGCAAGATGACATGATGTAGAGATATAAATTCATGAAATAAACCCCATCTTGTTATCCTCGATGGCAACGATGCAATATGTGCCTTGCTACCCCTTCTGTCACTGGGAAAGGACACCGCAAGATCGAACCCAAAGCTAAGCACTTCTCCCATGGCAAGAACTACCAATCTAGTTGGCCAAACCAAACGGATAATTCGAAGAGACTTGCAAAGATAACCAATCATGCATAAAAGAATTCAGAGAAGATTCAAATATTATTCATAGATAGACTTGATCATAAACCCACAATTGATCGGTCTCAACAAAAACACCGCAAAAAGAAGATTACATCGAATAGATCTCCACAAGAGAGGGGGGGAACTTTGTATTGAGATTCAAAGAGAGAGAAGAAGCCATCTAGCTACTAACTATGGACCCGAAGGTCTGAGGTAAACTACTCACACTTCATCGGAGGGGCTAGGATGATGTAGAAGCCCTCCGTGATGACGGCCCTCTTCCGGCGGAGCTCCGAAACAGGCCCCAAGATGGGATCTCGTGGATACAGAAAGTTGCGGTGGTGGAATTAGGTTTTTGGCTCCTGTTCTGATCGTTTGGGGGTACGTAAGTATATATAGGAGGAAGGAGTACGTCGGTGGAGCACCGAGGGGCCCATGAGGCAGGGGGCGCGCCCTAGGGGGGCGCCCCCACCCTCGTGACCTCCTATTTGACTCCTTGGAGTAGGGTCCAAGTCTCCTGGATCACGTTCGGTGAGAAAATCACGTTCCCGAAGATTTTATTCCGTTTGGACTCCGTTTGATATTCTGTTTCTCCGAAACACTGAAATAGGCAAAAAATAGCAATTCTGGGCTGGGCCTCCGGTTAATAGGTTAGTCCCAAAAATAATATAAAAGTGGAAAATAAAGCCCAATATAGTCCAAAATAGTAGATAATATAGCATGGAGCAATCAAAAATTATAGATACGTTGGAGTCGTATCAGGCATCCCCAAGCTTAATTCCTGCTCGTCCCCGAGTAGGTAAATGATAAAAAGAGAATTTTTGATGCGGAGTGCTACTTGGTATAATTTCAATGCAAATCTTCTTAATTGTGGTATGAATATTCAGATTATAAAAATTCAAGACCAAAGTTTATATTGACATAAAAATAATAATACTTCAAGCATACTAACAAAGCAATTATGTCTTCTCAAAATAACATGGCCAAAGAAAGTTATCCCTACAAAATCATATAGTCTGGCTATGCTCCATCTTTACCACACAAAGTATTTAAATCATGCACAACCAAGATGACAAGCCAAGCAATTGTTTCATACTCTAACTTTTTCAAAACTGTTTCAATTTTCACGCAATACATGAGCGTGAGCCATGGATATATCACTATAGGTGGAATAGAATGGTGGTTGTGGAGAAGACAAAAGGAGAAGATAGTCTCACATCAACTAGGCGTATCAACTTGCTATGGAGATGCCCATCAATAGATATCAATGTGAGTGAGTAGGGATTGCCATGCAACGGATGCACTAGAGCTATAAATGTATGAAAGTTCAACAAAAGAAACTAGTGGGTGTGCATCAACTTGCTTGCTCATGAAGACCTGGGGCAATTTGAGGAAGCCCATCATTGGAATATACAAGCCAAGTTCTATAATGTAAAATTCCCACTAGTATATGAAAGTGACAACATATGAGACTCTCTATATGAAGAACATGGTGCTACTTTGAAGCACAATATATGAGACTCGCTATATCATGGTGCTACTTTGAAGCACAAGTGTGGAAAAAAAGATAGTAGCATTGCCCCTTTTTATTTTTTTATTTTTTTGGGCCTTTTTTTTCTTTGGCCTTTTTTTTGGGACAATGCTCTATTGAATGATGATCATCACACTTTTATTTATTTACAACTCAATGATTACAACTCGATTCTAAAACAAAGTATGACTCTATATGGATGCCTCCGGCGGTGTACCGGGATATGCAATGAATCAAGAGTGACAAGTATGAAAAAATTATGAACGGTGGCTTTGCCACAAATACTATGTCAACTACATGATCATGCTAAGCAATATGACAATGATGAATGTGTCATGGTGAACTAGATGGTGGAAAGTTGCATGGCAATATATCTCAGAATGGCTATGGAAATGCCATAATAGGTAGGTATGGTGGCTGTTTTGAGGAAGGTATATGGTAGGTGTATGATACCAGTGAAAGGTGCACGGTATTAGAGAGGCTAGCAAAGGTGGAAGGGTGAGAGTGCGTATGATCCATGGACTCAACATTAGTCATAAAGAACTCATATACTTATTGCAAAAATCTAGAAGTTATCAAAGCAAAGTACTACGCGCATGCTCCTAGGGGGATAGATTGGTAGGAAAAGACCATCGCTCGTCCCCGACCGCCACTCATAAGGAAGACAATCAATAAATAAATCATGCTCCAACTTCATCACATAACGGTTCACCATACGTGCATGCTATGGGAATCACAAGCTTCAACACAAGTATTCTTTAAATTCACAACTACTCAACTAGCATGACTTTAATATTATCACCTCCATATCTCAAAACAATTATCATGCTTCAATATTTTCTTAGTATTCAACACACTCAAAAGAAAGTTTCACAAATCTTGAATACCAAGCATATTATTATTAAGCAAATTACCATGCTATTAAGAGACTCTCAAAATAATTTAAGTGAAGCATGAGATATAAATAGTTTCTCTAAAACAAATCCACCACCGTGCTCTAAAAGATCTAAGTGAAGCACATAGAGCAAAATTATAACGCTCAAAAGATATAAGTGAAGCACATAGAGCAAAACTACTTAGCTCAAAAGATATAAGTGAAGAACATATAAAGGAAAACTACTTAGCTCAAAAGATATAAGTGAAGCAAATAGAGTAAAACTACTTAGCTCAAAAGATATAAGTGAAGCATATAGAGCAAAACTACTTAGCTCAAAAGATATAAGTGAAGCACATAGAGCAAAACTACTTAGCTCAAAAGATACAAGTGAAGCACATAGAGTATTCTATCAAATTTTAATTCATGTATGGCTCTCTCAAAAGGTGTGTACAGCAAGGATGATTGTGGCATACTAACAAACAAAGACACAAATAATACAAGACTCTCCAAGCAAAACACATATCATGTTGGTGAATAAAAACATAGCTCCAAGTAAATTACCGATGGAAGTGGACGGAAGAGGGGATGCCTTCCGGGGCATCCCCAAGCTTTGACTTTTTGGTGTCCTTGGATTATCTTGGGGGTGACATGGTAATCCCCAAGCTTAGGCTCTTGCCACTCCTTGTTCCATAATCCATCACAGGAATTCACCCAAAACTTGAAAACTTCACAACACAAAACTCAAAATAGAAAACTCGTGAGCTCCGTTAGCGAAAGAAAACAAAAGACCACTTCAAGGTACTGTAATGAACTCATTATTTATTTATGCTAGTGTTAAACCTACTTTATTCCAACTTCTCTATGGATTATAAACTATTTTACTAGCCATAGATTCATCAAAATAAGCAAACAACACACGAAAAACAGAATCTGTCAAAAACAGAACATTCTGTAGTAATCTGTAGCTAGCGCAAGCTCTGGAACCCCAAAAATTCTAAAATAAATTGCTGGACGTGAGGAATTTATCTATTAATCATCTGCAAAAAGAATTAACTAAATATCACTCTTTAAATAAAAATTACAGCAGTTCTCGTGAGCGCTAAAGTTTCTGTTTTTTTACAGCAAGTTCAACAAGACTTTCCCCAAGTCTTCCCAACGGTTCTACTTGGCACAAACACTAATTAAACACAAAAAACACAAACAAAACAGAGGCTAGATAATTTATTTATTACTAAACAGGATAAAAATCAAGTAATAAAAATAAAATTGGGTTGCCTCCCAACAAGCGCTATCGTTTAACGCCCTAGCTAGGCATAAAAGCGAGGATAGATCTAAGTATTGCCATCTTTGGTAGGCAATCCATAAGTGGCTCTCATGATAGTTTCATATGGTAATTTTATTTTCTTTCTTGGAAATTGTTCCATGCCCTTTTTTAATGGAAATTTAAATCTAATATTCCCTTCCTTCGTATCAATAATCGCACCAACCGTTCTAAGGAAAGGTCTACTAAGAATAATAGGGCAAGAAGGATTGCAATCTATATCAAGAACAATGAAATCTACGGGCACATAATTCCTATTTGCAATTATATGAACATCATTAATTCTTCCCATAGGTTTCTTAATAGTGGAATCCGCAAGATGCAAGTTTAGAGAGCAACCATCAAAATTACGGAAATCTAGCAAATCACAAAAGTCTTGGGAATAGTAGAGACACTAGCACCCAAATCACACAAAGCATAAAACTCATGATCTTTAATTTTAATTTTAATAGTTGGTTCCCACTCATCATAGAGTTTTATAGGGATAGAAACTTTCAACTCAAGTTTTTCTTCATAAGATTGCATCAAGGCATCAACAATATGTTCGGTGAAGGCTTTATTTCGACTATAAGCATGAGGAGAATTTAGCACGGATTGCAACAAGGAAATACAATCAATCAAAGAGCAACTTTCATAATTAAGTTCCTTGAAATCCAATATAGTGGGTTTAGCAACATCTAGATTTTTATTTATTTCACTCCCACTTTCATCAATTTCATCATTAAGATCTAAATACTACGAATTTTTAGAACGTCTTCTAGGTAAAGGAAGATGAAATTCAGTTTCATTAAGATTCATATTAAAAAACAAAGATTTAATAGGAGACACATCAATAACTTTTAGATCTTCATCTTGATTTTCATAGGAATTGGAAGAACACGCTTTAATAAAGGCATCTTTGGAAGCACGCATCCTAGCGGTTCTTTCCTTACACTCATCAATTAAAATTCTCATGGCTTTGAGAGACTCATTGATATCATGCTTAGGTGGAATAGATCTAAGTTTCAAAGAATCAACATCAAGATCAATTCTATCAACGTTCCTAGCCAAATCATTAATCTTAAGCAATTTTTCTTCAATCATAGCCTTAAAATTCTTTTGCGAAGAAATAAATTCTTTAATATTAGATTCAAAATCAGAGGGCATCTTATTATAATTTCCATAAGAGTTATTGTAGGAATTCCCATAATTATTAGAAGGATTACTAGGATATGGCCTAGGATTAAAATTCCCTCTATAAGCGTTGTTACCAAAATTATTCCTACCAACAAAATTCACATCCATAGATTCATTGTTATTCTCAATCAAAGTAGACAAAGGCATATCATTAGGATCATAAGAAACACTCTTAGTAGCAAATAATTTCATAAGTTCATCCATCTTTCCACTCAACACATTAATTTATTCTATCGCATGCACTTTTTTACTAGAAGATCTTTCAGTGTGCCATTGAGAATAATTAACCATAATATTATCTAGGAGTTTAGTAGCATCTCCTAAAGTGATTTCCATAAAAGTGCCTCCCGCGGCCGAATCTAAAAGATCTCTAGAAGCAAAATTCAATCTGGCATAAAAATTCTGTATAATCATCCACAAATTCAAACCATGAGTAGGGCAATTACATATCATTAATTTCATTCTCTCCCAAGCTTGTGCAACATGTTCATGATCAAGTTGTTTAAAGTTCATAATATCGTTTCTAAGAGAGATGATCTTAGCGGGAGGAAAATACTTAGAGATAAAAGCATCTTTGCACTTGTTCCACGAATCAATACTATTTTTAGGCAAAGACGAAAACCAAGCTTTAGCACGATCTCTAAGCGAAAAAGGAAATAGCTTCAATTTAACGACATCATTATCGACATCTTTTTTCTTTTGCATATCATAAATCAACGAAGCTATTCAGATGAGTAGCGGCATCTTCACTAGGAAGGCCGGCGAATTGATCTTTCATAACAAGATTCAACAAAGCAGTATTAATTTCACAAGATTCAGCATCGGTAAGAGGAGCAATCGGAGTGCTAAGGAAATCATTATTATTGGTATTGGTGAAGTCACACAATTTAGTATTATCTTGAGCCATCACGACAAACAAGCAATCTAACACACGAGCAAACAAGAGCAAATGGGCAAAAGAGGCAAATAGAGAGGGAGGATAGAGAGAGAGAGGGCGAATAAAACGGCAAGGGTGAAGTGGGGGAGAGGAAAACGAGAGGCAAATGGCAAATAATGTAATGCGAGAGATAGGGATTGTGATGGGTACTTGGTATATTGACTTTTTGCGTAGACTCCCCGGCAATGGTGCCAGAAATGGCTCGTTGTCGGGAGTCAAATCTTGACTTGCGCGAACCTCCCCGCAACGGTGCCAGAAATCCTTCTTGCTACGTCTTGAGCTTGCGTTGGTTTTCCCCGAAGAGGAAGGGATGATGCAGCAGAGTAGCGTAAGTATTTCCCTCAGTTTTTGAGAACCAAGGTATCAATCCAGTAGGAGGCCACGCTCAAGTCCCTCGTACCTGCACAAAATGATAGCTACTCGCAACGAACGTGATTAGGGGTTGTCAATCCCTTCATGGTCACTTACGAGAGTGAGATCTGATAGATATAATGTTTTTGGTATTTTTGATATAAAGATGCAAAGTAAAAAGTAAAGGCAAAGTAAAAAGCAAAATAAGATTAAAGTGATGGAGATTGATATGATGAGAATAGACCCGGGGGCCATAGGTTTCACTAGTGGCTTCTCTCAAGAGCATAAGTATTCTACGGTGGGTGAACAAATTACTGTTGAGCAATTGACAGAATTGAACATAGTTATGAGAATATCTAGGCATGATCATGTATATAGGCATCACGTCCGTGACAAGTTGACCGAAACGATTCTGCATCTACTACTATTACTCCACTCATCGACCGCTATCCAGCATGCATCTAGAGTACTAAGTTAAAAACAGAGTAACGCCTTAAGCAAGATGACATGATGTAGAGAGATAAATTCATGCAATATGAAATAAACCCCATCTTGTTATCCTCGATGGCAATGATGCAATACGTGCCTTGCTGCCCCTTCTGTCACTGGGAAAGGACACCGCAAGATCGAACCCAAAGCTAAGCACTTCTCCCATGGCAAGAACTACCAATCTAGTTGGCCAAACCAAACGGATAATTCGAAGAGACTTGCAAAGATAACCAATCATGCATAAAAGAATTCAGAGAAGATTCAAATATTATTCATAGATAGACTTGATCATAAACCCACAATTCATCGATCTCAACAAACACACCGCAAAAAGAAGATTACATCGAATAGATCTCCACAAGAGAGGGGGAGAACTTTGTATTGAGATTCAAAGAGAGAAGAAGCCATCTAGCTACTAACTATGGGCCTGAAGGTCTGAGGTAAACTACTCACACTTCATCGGAGGGGCTAGGATGATGTAGAAGCCCTCCGTGATGACAGCCCTCTTCAGGCGGAGCTCCGGAACAGGCCCCAAGATGGGATCTCGTGGATACAGAAAGTTGCGGCGGTGGAATTAGGTTTTTGGCTCCTGTTCTGGTCGTTTGGGGGTACGTAGGTATATATAGGAGGAAGGAGTACGTCGGTGGAGCACCGAGGGGCCCACAAGGCAGGGGGGCGCGCCCTAGGGGGGGGGGCGCCCCCCACCCTCATGACCTCCTCTTTGACTCGTTGGAGTGGGCTCCAAGTCTCCTGGATCATGTTCGGAGAGAAAATCACGTTCCCGAAGATTTTATTCCGTTTGGACTCCATTTGATATTCTATTTCTACGAAACACTGAAATAGGCAAAAAACAGCAATTCTGGGCTGGGCCTCCGGTTAATAGGTTAGTCACAAAAATAATATAAAAGTGGAAAATAAAGCCCAATATAGTCCAAAACAGTAGATAATATAGCATGGAGCAATAAAAAATTATAGATACATTGGAGACGTATCAGCATGAGTTGTGAAACTTATTCCACATTGTTTTTAAATGAAGGCCAAACTCGTAACTCAAATATTTTCCTCCGCGACCAGATCGTAGAAACTTTATTTTCTTATTACGATGATTCTTAACTTCACTCTGAATTTCTTTGAACTTTTCAAATGTTTCAGACTTGTGTTTCATTAAGTAGATATACCTATATCTGCTTAAATCATCTGTGAAGGTCAGAAAATAACAATACCCGTCGCGAGCCTCTACACTCATTGGACCGCATACATTAGTATGCATTATTTCCAATAAGTCTGTGGTTCGCTCCATTGTTTCGGAGAACAGAGTCTTAGTCATCTTGCCCATGAGGCATGGTTCGCAAGCATCAAATGATTCATAATCAAGTGATTCCAAAAGTCCATCCGCATGGAGTTTCTTCATGCGCTTTACACCAATATGACCTAAACGATAGTGCCACTAGTATGTTGCACTATCAATATCAAATTTGCATCTTTTGGCATCAATATTATGAATATGTGTATTACTACGATCGAGATTCAATAAACCATTCACCTTGGGTGTATGACCACAGAAGGTTTTATTCATGTAAACAGAACAACAATTATTGTTTGACTTAAATGAATAACCGTATTGCAATAAACATGATCCAATCCTATTATGCTCAATGCAAGACACCAAATAACATTTATTTTAGGTTCAACACTAATCCCGAAGGTAAAGGGATACTGCGACGATGATCTTATCAACCTTGGAATTACTTCCAACACACATCTTCACCTCGCCCTCAACTAGTCTCTGTTCATTTTGTAACTCCTGTTTCAAGTTACTAATCATAGAAACTGAACCAATATCAAATACCCAGGGGCTACTTATGAACACTAGTAAAGTACACATCAATAACATGTATATCATATATACTTTTGTTCACTTTGCCATCCTTCTTATCCGCGAAGTATTTGGGGCAGTTCCGCTTCTAGCGACCATTTCCTTTGCAGTAGAAGCACTCAGTTTCAGGCTTGGGTCCAGCTTTGGGCTTCTTCATGGGAGTGGAAACTTGCTTGCCATTCTTCTTGAAGTTCCCTTTCTTTCCCTTGCCCTTCTACTTGAAACTAGTGGTCTTGTAAACCATCAACATTTGATGCTTTTATTGATTTCTACCTCCGTTGATTTCAGCATTACGGAGAGCTCGGGAATCGTTTTCGTCATCCCTTGCATATTATAGTTCATCACGAAGTTGCAGTAACTTGGCGATAGTGACTAGAGAACTCTGTCAATCACTGTCTTATCTGGAAGATTAAGTCCCACTTGATTCAAGCAATTGTAGTACCCAGACAATCTGAGCACATGCTCACTGGTTGAGCTATTCTCCTCCATCTTGTAGGCAAAATATTGTCAGAGGTCTCATACCTCTCGACATGGGCATGAGTCTGAAATACTAATTTCAACTCTTGGAACATCTTATATGCTCTGTGGCATTCAAAACGTTTTTGAAGTCCCGGTTCTAAGCCGCAAAGCATGGCACACTAAACTATCAAGTAGTCATCATACCAAGCTTGCCAAACGTTCATAACGTCTGCATCTCCTCCTGCACCTAGCGGTGCATCAAGGACATAATTCTTCTGTGCAGCAATGAGGATAATCCTTAGATCACGGAGCTAGTCCGCATCATTGCTACTAACATCTTTCAATATAGTTTTCTCTAGGAACATATCATAAATAAAACGGGGAAGCTATACGCGAGCAATTGATCTACAACATAGATATGCAAATACTATCAAGACTAAGTTCATGATAAATTTAAGTTCAATTAATCATATTACTTAAGAACTCCCAGTTAGATAGACATCCCTCTAATCATCTAAGTGATTACGTGATCCATATCAACTAAACCATGTCCGATCATCATGTGAGATGGAGTAGCTTTCAATGGTGAACATCACTATGTTGATCATATCTACTATATGATTCACGCTCGACCTTTGGCCCTATGATGTGGAGCATCCCAAGGTCATCCCCATGGACCTACCATCATCTCACCAAGTGACTACGGACCAATGACACGAGCACCTGCAAGAGCTCTCGAAACTAAGGTGAACTCACTCCTCTCCGAACTACCACTTTCCATGCATGAGAATTGGGTACTACCTCAAGCGGAAACCCTATGTGTGATCAGGTGCTTGGAGGAAAGCCACAGACCGACTACATTTAACGGACAAGACGGTGATGACGCCAAGTTCACGGGACAAGAAGAAGAACTGCTCGAAGTCCCCAGGCTCTGGACGACTGACGAACCCTAGACGTCCGATGACGTCCAGGCTCCGGACGTCCGGCCCTCTCCGGACGACCGACACTCCCATACCCGAGCCAAAACTATGGACTTCCGAAACGCTACGGATGACCGGCGACCTCCAGGCTCCGGACGTCCGACACCGACCGGACGTCCGACCGAAGTCCACCCAAGCCGAATCTACGGATGTCCGACAGGCACCGGACGTCCGGACCCTCGCGAGCCTCCGGACGACCGGTGACTCCCGAACGTCCGACGCCTGTGTGCTGCCATGAGTTGGGCCGCAACCCATGTACCCTCCATTTCTCCCCCTTTTGCACTAAGGCTATAAATATACCTCCTATTCCTCCTAGCTAGGGTTAGCATTGGTTTAGCTCATATTTAGAGATAGAGCATTGCTCATCCACATCGGATCTACTCCACGAGAGAGACCGTGACCCCTCTTTGGAGAAGATCCCTTTGGATTCAAGACCTCCTCACGGAGAAGACCGGCTACCTTTGTATCGTCCTTAGTTGTCCGTGGATCATGTGATCTCTTATGTACTCGAGGATCTAGCACATGTGTGACTATTTCGTGTTGGTTTAGTGTTCCTCTTGTGTTTTCCCCATGTTTTCCCTCCTCGGGTTATTCGTGCTCGTCGCAGGATCCGCTCCTTTCGTGAAAGATCGGCCGATTAGGGTTCCTACTCTACATCATCTTGGTATCTAGAGCCACGTTGATCACGATTTCAGAGCCTCCCCGTTGTGTTGCTAGCCTAGTTTTTGTTGATTTTGTCCCTAATTCGAAAATTCCCCACAAAAATAGCCCCAATTTTTTGTGATTTGTTGGTGTGTTGAAATTTTGTTGGATTTGATCTGTGGATTTGCTTTGTTTTGAGTGGATCTAGCTTCCCCCTTTCCCCACCTTTCCATCCACGAAATCGCCCGGATTCGACGAATTTCAACTTCTCCACCTTGTACACGCGCAGTTCATCCCGTGCCCGAAAATCGTCCAGGCACCGGACGTGTGACGACCGGCCCAGCCCGAACATTCGACGATCCCTAGCGAAACTGAATTTTTTCAGTTTAGTCACCACCACCGACCCACACTTCCACATACGCACTCCCACCGCTATACAGCATCACCACTTCCGCATACCACCACCTTTGCTTACCCGTTTCGCACTCCGACACGTGTTGCCACTTCAAACTTTGAGAATTTGAGTTGCGGTTCCGTATCCTTTTGTGTTTCGGCTATCTAGGTATGTTTCGACATCAACATCACCGCCGCCCATCTTCGCCACAGACGCGTCATCAACAACGACCACCTCGACTACATCTTGGTATTCGTGCCACCATTTTGACACCATACCATACGCAAGAAATGGTAACCTCACCTTGGTATTGGACATATCACTCTTGCCATTACTTTGATAGACATCATAGCCTTACTCCTTTGTGTCGCTTACCCATCGAGACTAGCCGTTGAGTATTGCTGGCAACGAGACTTGTGCACATTAGTGATCATACTTCCCATATAATACACACATCATTGTTGCATATCTTGGTATCATCTCTCATGTAACAAGGTTGTCATTGCATACACAATTGCTATCTTGGTTCATGAAGCATTGCATGAGAAAAGAGCTCAAACAACAAAGAGCCAAACAAGCTTTTAAGAAAAAGGGAAAGATAAGCAAAGAGCTTTTAAGCAAGAACCATAGCATCATACAACATTAAGATTGTCACACTCGATCATCTTGGATCATATCATAGAAACACCTTGCATAGAGCATACTTGGGATAGAAGTCGTTGCATTTTTGCTTAGTAGGTTGTGCACAAGTCTTTGTATCCGCCTATTGTGCAATCATGCTAGTGTCTCTCTAGTGTTGTGCAACGAGAGCATTTTTGTGGATTCCACATTTTGGCTCACCCTTGGTTGCACGACCCCACTTATCCTTTTGCGTGTGTGTTTCCGTGTACCTTATATTGCTTGGTCTACTTGTTGCATTGCTATCTTGCGAATCTTTTCCAACATTATTGAAGCTCACTTCCAATTGCCCTAAATTTTGTGCCACCAACCTAACCAAGCTCCACCATAAGCTTTTACTTGTGTAGGTGTGAGAAACCGCCAAGAATTGGTACCAATTGTGCTATTTCCTTGTCCACATTAGAGTGATCATTGATCCACTTTGAACTTCGGTCAAGGTACATTTGGTATTCGTTCTTCTCTTTCTACCACTCACATTTTTCTCTTGGAATGATGGATAGGCCAAGTACCTCTACCAACCCACTCTTCATTGAGCACGACGACGATATGAACTCCTACGTTACCAAGAGCCACCTCTTTGGTGCACAACATGCTTTGCATCAAGAGCAACAAGCAATGAGTGAACGCATCGACAACCTCGCCGCCGACTTGCGACTCCCCGAGCAACGTACAAGGGACTACTTCGACCACAAGCTCGACGATCACAAGCAAGAGAATGATGTAAGGATGGACGAGATTTGCGCTTTGTTGCTCAACCACTCTTCTTCCACTTCGTCTTCTTCAAGAAGGAGTCGTTCAAGTCGACACTCCGACTTCACCCTCTCCGACTCAAGTACACCGACATCGAACACTTTTCGACGTGCCGTGCGCAATGATCGTCAAGCAAGCCTCAATCCGCTATGCGACACCAACTCTCAAGAGCACCGACAACGTCAAACTCAAGAGGCTTTTGCGCTAGCACGAGAAAGGCAACGCCAACGCCAACATGAAGCGGAAGAGCGCGCGTGTCTACACCAAGAAGCACAAGATGCCGAGGCACAACGTCAATAGCAACAATTGCGAGATGCTCAAGCACTTGAGGTGCAACAAGCCCTCCAAGATGCAAGTCACGCCATAGCCAACCGAGGCCAACAAACTCGTGAACATGAAGAAGCACTTCGCGAAGAAGCTAACGAACGGAGATTTCAAGATCGCGTGCATCGTTAAGTTCCTCCTCGAGCTTGACAAGCTCCTCCACAAGCTCGCCAAGAATGTCAAGTTCATCAAGAGCATGAATACAATGGAAATCCTCCACGACAAAAGCAACATGAGGTTGACCATCCTCTTCACCAAGAGCAACACGAGTTTGACAATCATCAACAACATGGACGTCATCATCCCCGACCCCAACACAATGAAGAGCAACGCTACGGCAAACTCAAGTTCACCATGCCCAAGTTCAATGGAAGCAATGGTCTCGAAGAGTATCTTTCATGGGCATTTAAGGTCGATAAAATCTTTCGTTTGCACAACTATGAAGAAGAGAAGAAGATCGCGATGGCATCCCTTGAGTTTCAAGACTATGTCCTCCTTTGGTGGGAACAAGTCATCGAGCGCCGTGAGGAAAGAGGTGAACCACCCATCACTACTTGGGAGCAAATGAAGGATGTCATGAGAGCATGCTTTGTGCCTACCTACTACAACCGCGACCTCTTCAAGAAACTTCAACTACTCAAGCAAGGAACCAAGAGCGTTGAAGAGTACTACAAGGAGATGAAGATTGCCATGATACGAGCCAATGTCACGGAAGATGATGAGCAAACTATGGCACGTTTCTTGAATGGACTCAACCATCCTATCAAGAAGATCGCCGACTTCCAACCATACTCGAACCTCATCGAGCTAGTGCATCAAGCTACCAAAGCGGAACGTCAAGTGCAAGACGATTACAAGTATGCCAAGTTCTCATCCAAGTCATACAGTTTCTCCAACACCCAAGCTTCAACGACTCCAACTGATAAGGACATGACTACCTTGGATACGACCAAAAATATTACATACATTCATATTTGTCAGGTGATTTCCAATGCAAACTATTCAATATTCTATTTATGTTATCCAGAACAAAAATACTTCACACACTTTTGTGTTTTGTCTAATTGTAGGTGTATGGGACATTTGTACAATCCACATATGAAGATAAGGTAAAATGAGAAGTTTAGGTTCTGTTCAAAAAGTTCTCTCACGTCACTTTTGGGCCAAGAGAAGATAGAGTCCAAGTCTCTCATGTTCTGCATTCAGATTCGGACTGCACAGACATACCTGACTCAAAACGTCAACAACTTTTTCATACGAACTCCGAATTGGGTGATTCTTTTTTTGTTGGAACATAGATTTCGTGCTCTTTCCAACCCAATTTGAATCACCTTGAAATTCTTTCTGAGCATTGAGATATCAAAGAAATAATCTGACACTGCAGCAGAATCCGAGTCAAACAACAAGTCCAAAGGTGTTGCACCACCTCCACTTGGGCCCATGAGCCTTGTACAACCTAGGGTTTGTTTTAGGCTGCCTTGGGACGTACTTCCACCTCCTTGGCCGCCACCCCTTGCTCCTATATAAGTAGATCCATCTAGTAGCTTTTTCCTTGGGATTTGTTTAGTTAAAAGTTAGCCATCGCAACTTCGTGTACTTCGTTTGTGTCCAACGACCAGTCCAAGACCGCTTTCGGATCCCCACCTTTATCAATACTTCATCTATATTCGCAATATTCAGATTGCATTATCATATTCTTGCTTGTTCTTCGATTGCTTGCAGGAATAGACCTTCATGGCCAGGCTGACCGTGCTTCCGACATCGTCAGTAACCTCAGGAGATTGGTTTAGCGATTGCTAAGGCGCAACGTCGTGCATGTTTGTAGTCAGATCGTCAAAGTCATTTCCACCAAATTGATAGTTATCATCTCATCGAAAGACCGGTACACCCTCGCCTCTATTACCAACACCGTCTACCAAGCCTTCTACAGGCAACATCAACAAGTCGAGTTCCAAGAAAGCTTCGTCAACTCCAAGTCATCCTCCTACTACAAACAACTTCAAGCCGGGAGCTTCATCATCATCAACCCCCACCGATGAGACCATCAAGACGAGTTCCTTCAAATGCTTCACATGCGGAGGCCGAGGCCACAAGTCCTATGAGTGCACCAACAAGCGGACCATGATCCTCAACGACGGCGACACTTACGACTCAATAAGTGAAGGAGAAATGGAAGCCCTCAAGCAAGTCGCCATGCATCGGCAAGTGAGCGATGAAGAAGAACAAGTCTTTTGCGATGAAGATTCAAGTCCCGCTCTTGTTGTCTCCAAGGTCTTGACTCTCCAACATCACCAAGAAGAAGACCAAAGATGCCATATCTTTCATACCAAGGCCGGCATCAATGGACGATCCATCAAGGTCATCATCGATGGAGGGAGTTGTCATAACCTCGCAAGTGAAGAACTTTGCTCCAAGCTCCAATTGCCCAAGACGAAGCACCCACATCCATACAAAGTTCAATGGCTTAGCGACTCTGACACTCTCCAAGTCGAACATTGAGTACAAGTCTCCTTCAAAATTGGTGCCTACGAAGACACGTTGGAGTGCGGCGTCGTTCCAATGACCGTTTGCCACCTTCTCCTTGGACGCCCATGGAAATTTGATAGAGGTGTCATTCACAATGGCCGAACGAATCACTACGTCTTCAAGATGAAAGGAAAGGAGTACGTACTTCACCCCATGTCGCCAAGCCAAGAGATCACCGACAAGCAAGCCACCCATTGTGGAGAAAATAGTGAGAGAGCGAGCCACCAAAAAGAGAGTGAGCGCCACAAGCCCAAATCGAGCGCCTCCACGATGAGCGACAAGAAGAACCTAGTTCTATTTGGCACCAAAAGTGAGATAATAGGATTGTGTGAGAACCCATCTAGTGTCCCACACTACGTCCTTTTGTGCAAGGACAATGCAACACAAGCTAACACTTCTCACACTCTACCTCTAGTGTTGTCTTCTCTTTTGCAGGAATTTCAAGATGTTTTCCCCGACAAGCTACCTCCAGGACTACCTCCACTACCACCGCATCAACCTCATCCCCAGAGCACCTCTTCCAAACAAAGCTCCCTACCATGTCAACCCCGAAGAAACCAAAGAAATACAAAGGCAAGTAAAGCAACTCATAGACCATGGACATGTGCATGAAAGTTTGAGCCCTTGTGCCGTCCTGGTCATTCTTGTGCCAAAACGAGACGGTAGCTTTCACATGTGCTCCGATTGTAGACCTATCAATGCTATCACTGTTGTATAGGTATCCCATTCCACGCCTTGATGATATGCTTGATGAAGTTAGTGGTGCCACTATCTTTTCAAAAATTGATATTAAGAGTGGTTACTATCAAATCCGCATACAAGAGGGCGATGAATGGAAAATCGCTTTCAAAACCAAGTTTGGCTTGTATGAGTGGTTAGTCATGCCTATGGGTCTATCAGAAGCACCGGGTACTTTTATGCGTCTTATGTATCATGTCTTTCACCCTTACATTGGTGTGTTTGTTGTGGTCTACTTCGATGATATCCTTGTTTTTAGCAAGTCTCTCAAAGAGCATGTCACCCATGTCCAAACCGTTTTACAAACTCTTCAAAAAGAGCATCTCTATGCTCATATGGAGAAATGCCTTTTTGGCGTTGACAAGCTCGTTTTCTTGGGTTTTGTTGTATCTTCTAAGGGTGTTCATGTAGATGAGTCCAAGATCAATGCTATTAAGACTTGGCCCCAACTAACCAACTTGCTTCAAGTGCGTATCTTTCTTGGCCTTGCAGGTTTCTATCGTCGCTCTGTGAAAGATTTTAGCACCATTGCTTTGCCTTTGCATGCTTTGAGCAAGAAGAATGCACCTTTCGTTTGGGGACCATCCCAAGATACCGCTTTCAATGAGCTCAAGAATTTGCTTACTCATGCTCCCGTGCTTTCATTACCCAACTTTGACAAACCCTTTGAGATTCATTGCGATGCTAGCGGTAATGGAATAGGAGGTGTGTTAATGCAAGAGAAGCGCCCCATAACTTACTTTAGTGAGAAACTTTCCGGAGCGCAACTCAATTACCCCATATATGACAAAGAGCTATATGATCTAGTCCATGTTTTGCATGAATGGGAACACTATCTTCGCCCTCACGAATGTATCATTCATACCGATCATGAAACACTCAAGTATCTTAAGGGCCAAACCAAGTTGAACAAGCGTCATGCAAATGGAGTGAATTTATTGAGTCTTTTCCTTATGTCATCAAGTATATTAAAGGTAAGGAAAATATTGTGGCGGATGCCCTTTCCCGCATATGCATGCTTGTTACTCAACTTGAATTGGATGTCATTGGCTTTGAGCATATAAAAGACTTGTATGAGCATGATCCTACTTTTGCTACTCCTTATGCCAAGTGTTTGACGCACACCTCTTGGGAACGCTATTACATCCAAGATGGATGTCTTATGAGAGCTAACAAGCTTTGCATCCTCGAGTCTTCTCTTTGTTTGTTGCTTTTGCAGGAATCTCATGGAGGAGGCTTAATGGGACATTTTGGACGCGACAAGACTTTCACCACGCTCTCCAAGAACTACTATTGGCCCAAGATGTTTCGCGACGTCAACCGCTTCACCAACCGATGCTCTACATGTCGCAAAACTAAGTCTAAAGCTCAATCCCATGACCTTTACATGCCTCTCGCAATTCCATATCAACCATGGGAAGACATTAGCATGGATTTTGTACTTGGATTGCCTAGGACTAGAAATGGAAAGGATTCAATATTTGTTGTTGTGGACCGTTTCTCTAAGATGACACATTTCATTCCTTGCAACAAGATAGACAATGCTTCACATGTTGCTAATCTCTTTTTAGGGAAATATTGCGTCTACATGGAGTGCCAAAGACGATCTCTTGGACCGCGACGTCAAGTTCCTTAGCTACTTTTGGAAGACCCTATGCGCCAAGCTCGGAATCAAGCTACTCTTCTCCACGACGTATCATCCACAAACCGACGGCCAAATGGAGGTGACCAACTGCACACTCTCCGCTCTACTTCGAGTCCTCATCAAGAATAACATCAAGGAGTGGGAAGAGTGCCTACCTATCGCCGAGTTCGCCTACAACCGAGCAAGACACTCAACAACCTGCAAGTCCCCCTTCGAGGTTGTCTACGGATTCAACCCATTGTCACCATTGGACATTCTTCCTCTACCACTCCAAGAGCGCATCAATTTGGACGCACGTGCACATGTGAATCATCTCAAGAAGGTGCATGAAGATACAAGACACACTATCGAGTGCCAAGTACAAAGACTTGTGACCAAGCTCAACATCGACAAGCACGCCATGGTCTTCAACATTGGTGATCTTGTGTGGCTACACCTTCGTAAGGACCGCTTTCCCCAAGAATACAAGTCCAAACTTCGACCACGAGCGGACGGACTCTTCAAGGTGCTTGCATGCTACAACGACAATGCTTACAAGATCAACCACCCCCGTGACAAGTACACCGTGAGTGATATCTTCAACATCAAGGACCTCTCGCCCTTCCATGGTGATGAAAAATTTGATCCGAGGATGGATCTTCCCCAAGGGAGGGGAGATGATGCGGAGCATCCCAAGGTCATCCCCATGGACCTACCATCGTCTCACCAAGTGACTAGCGGACCCATGACACGAGCACGTGCAAGAGCTCTCGAAACTAAGGTGAACTCATTCCTCTCCGAACTACCACTTTCCATGCATGAGAATTGGCTACTACCTCAAGCGGAAACCCTATGTGTGATCAGGTTCTTGGAGGAAAGCCACGGACCAACTACATTCAACGGACAAGACGGTGAGGACACCAAGTTCACGGGACAAGAAGAAGAACTACTCGAAGTCCCCAGCCTCCGGACGACCGATGAACCCCGGACGTCCAACGACCTCCAGGATTCGGACGTCCGACCCTCTCCGGATGACTAACACTTCCATACCCGAGCCAAAAGTACGGACTTCTGAAGCGCTACGGACGACCGACAACCTCCAGGCTCCAAACGTCCGACCCCAACCGGACGTCCGACCGAAGTCCACCCGAGCCGAATATACGGACGTCCGACAGGCACCGGACGTCTAGACCCTCGCGAGCCTCCAGACAACCGGTGACTCCCAGACGTCCGGCTCCTGTGTGCTGCCATGAGTTGGGCCGCAGCCCATGTACCCCCACTTCTCCCCCTTTTGCACTAGGGTTAGCATTGGTTTAGCTCATATTTAGAGATAGAGCATTGCTCATCCACATCAGATCTACTCCACGAGAGAGACCGCGGCCCCTCTCCGGAGAAGATCCCTTTGGATTCAAGACCTCCTTGCGGAGAAGAACATCAAGACCTCCTCATGGAGAAGACCGGCTACCTTTGTATCGTCCTTAGTTGTCCGTGGATCGTGTGATCTCTTATGTACTCGAGGATCTAGCACATGTGTGACTATTTCGTGTTGGTTTAGTGTTCCTCTTGTGTTTTCCCTCGTTTCCCTCCTTGTGTTCTTCGTGTTCGTTGCGAGATCCGCTCCATTTGTGAAAGATCGGCTGATTAGGGTTCCTACCCTACATCATCATATCTGCATATGCTAGGCTCGTCAAGTTTAACCAGAGTATTCTGCGTGTGCAAAACTGGCTTGCACCCGTTGTATGTGAACATAGAGCTTATCACACCCGATCATCACGTGGTGTCTCGGCATGACGAACTATCGCAACGATGCATACTTAGGGATAACACTTATACCTTGAAATTTTAGTAAGGGATCATCTCATAATGCTACCGTCGTACTAAGAAAAATAGGATGCATAAAAGATAAACATCACATGCAATCAAAATATGTGGCATGATATGGCCATCACCATCTTGTGCCTTTGATCTCCATCTCCAAAGTACCGTCATGATCTCCATCGTCATCGGCATGACACCATGATCTCCATCATCTTGATCTTTATCAATGTGTCGTCGCATGCTCGTCTCGCCAACTATTGCTTTGCAACTATTGCTATCGCATAACAATAAAGTAAAGCAATTATATGACGCTTGCATCTTATGCAATAAAGAGACAACCATAAGGCTCCTTCCAGTTGTCGATAACTTCAACAAAACATGATAATCGTATACAACAATTTATATCTCATCACGTCTTGACCATATCACATCACATCATGCCCTGCAAAAACAAGTTAGACGTCCTCTACTTTGTTGTTGCAAGTTTTACGTGGCTGCTACGGGCTTAGGAAGAACCGTTCTTACCTACGGCATAAAAACCACAATGTGGAATAGTGGTTGCTTTTTGATCTTCAGAAAGAACACTGTTCATTGAATCTGATTCAACTAAAGTTGGAGAAACAGACACCCGCCAGCCACCTGTGTGCAAAGCATGTCAGTAGAACCAGTCTCATGAACGCGATCATGTAATGTCAGTCCGGGCCGCTTCATCCAACAATGACGCTGAATCAAGAAACAACTAGTGACGGCAAAAAATATGTATATACCCACGCCCACAACTCCTTTGTGTTCTACTCATGCATATAACATCTACGCATAGACCTGGCTCGGATACCACTGTTGGGGAACGCAGTATTTCAAAAAAATTACCTACGATCATGCAAGATCTATCTAGGAGATGCATAGCAACGAGAGGGGAGAGTGTGTCTACGTACCCTCATAGACCGAAAGTGGAAGCATTTATCAACGCGGTTGAAGTAGTTGTACACATTCACGATCCGTACCGATCAAGTACCAAACGTACGACACCTCCGCATTCAGCACACGTTCAGCTCGATGACGTCCTTGCCTTCTTGATCTAGCAAGAGGGGCGAAGTAGTAGATGAGTTCCGGCTGCACGATGGCGTGGTGACGGTGTTGGTGAAGAACAATCTCCGCAGGGCTTTGCCTAAGCACTACAAAAACTATGACGGAGTATAAACTAGAGGGGACGGGGTTGCCAGCACACGGCTTGGTGTTTCTTGATGTGTCTTGGGTGCTAGCCCTACCTCTCTATTTATATGTTGAGCCTTGGGGTCGAAACTTGGAGTAAAAGCCTACACAAAGTCGGTTTCACCCGAAAGGCAAGAGTCCTTCTCGGACACCGGGACCAGATGCCACAATCCTTGGCATCTCGCCCAGACGCCATGGGCCTCGGCGTTTGGCCCCCTGGCCTCCGCAAAACTCCTTTTACACCGACCTACAACCTCATGGGCTTCACCCCTTGGCCGAACCATATCATACTATATATCAATCTTTACCTCCGGACCATTCCGGAGCTCCTTGTCATGTCCGTGATCTCATTCGGGACTCTGAACAACATTCGGTCACCAACATACATAACTCATATAATACTATATCATCGACGAACATTAAGCATGCGGACCCTACGGTTCGAGAACTATGTAGACATGACCGAGAAACTTCTCCGGTCAATAACCAATAGCGGAACCTGGATCCCATATTGGATCCTACATATTCTACGAAGATCTTTATCGGTCGAACCGCATAACAACATACGTTGGTCCCTTTGTCATCGGTATGTTACTTGCTCGAGATTCGATCATCGGTATCATCATACCTAGTTCAATATCGTTACCGGCAAGTCTCTTTACTTGTTCTGTAATGCAACATCCCGCAACTAACTCATTAGTCACATTGCTTGCAATGCTTATAGTGATGTGCATTACCGAGAGGGCCCAGAGATACCTCTCCGACAATCGAGTGACAAATCCTAATCTCGATCTATGCCAACTCAACAAACACCATCGAAGACACCTGTAGAGCATCTTTATAATCACCCAGTTATGTTGTGACGTTTGATAGCACACAAGGTGTTTCTCCGGTATTCGAGAGTTGTATAATCTTATAGTCAGATGAACATGTATAAGTCATAATGAAAGCAATAACAATAAAACTAAAAGATCATTTATGCTAAGCTAATGAATGGGTCTTGTCCATCACATCATTCCCTAATGATGTGATCCCGTTCATCAAATGACAACACATGTCTATGGTAAGGAAACTTAACCATCTTTGATTAACGAGCTAGTCAAGTAGACGCATACTAGGGACACTCTGTTTTGTCTAGGTATTCACACATGTACTAAGTTTCCGGTTAATACAATTCTAGCATGAATAATAAACATTTATCATGATATAAGGAAATATAAATAACAACTTTATTATTGCCTCTAGGGCATATCTCCTTCACATGTTGGGCGGAGGGCAGATAAAACGGAGCGTCTAGGCACGCAAACAAACAGCCGCACCCATAGGTCCATGATAGCGGCGGAGTCCACATCACGCAGCAGGGCGCATGAGCGGTTAGCCGTATCCAGATGCGGACGACAATAACACGACACGTGCCTCCGGGGTGACGACGGACGGCTGACTGATATGTCTCCAAAGTATCTATAATTTATGAAGTATTCATGCCATGTTTACAACAATTTTATATGGTTTTAATATGATTTGATTAGAACTAACCCGGACTGACGCTGTTTTTAGCAGAATTACCGTGGTGTCGTTTTTTGTGCAGAAATAAAAGTTCTCGGAATGGGCTGAAAATTTATGGTGATTTTTTATGGACCAAAAGAGATCCCCGAAGCACAATAGTTGGACTAGAAGCTTCGTGAGGAAGCGGCAAGGCAGGGGGTGCGCCCTCCCCCCGGGAGGGTGCTCCTGTCTTGCCGCTGCCTCGCAAACCCCCTTGATGTGAGACCGACGCCAAAATTCCAATAAATACCAAAACCCGCAGAAAGAAACCTAGATCAGAAGTTCCGCCGCCACAAGCCTCTGTAGCCACGAAAAATCAATCTAGGCCCTCTGTGGCACCCTGCCGGAGTGGGCCATCATCATCGGAGGCCATGGAGGAGGAAGCCAGAGGGGTCCATCATCGCCATGGATGCCAAGGACCAGAGGGAGAACCTCTCCCCATCTAGGGGGGAGGCCATGGAGGAGGAAGCACAAGGGGGAGACTCTTCCCCCTCTCTCTCGGTGGCGCCGGAGTGCCACTGGGGGAATCATCGCCGCGGTGACTGTCTTCATCAACATCACCATCTTCATCTCCTTCCTCATCTCTTTTAAGCGGTCCACTCTCCTGCACCCCGCTGTAATCCCCTACTAGAACATGGTGCTTTATGCCACATATTATGATCCAATGATGTGTTGCCATCCTATGATGTTTTGAGTAGATTTCTTTTGTCTTTTGGGTTGATTGATGATCGAGATTGGTTTGAGTTGTATGTTTTATTTTGGTGATTTCCTATGGTGCCTTCCGTGCCGCACACACATGAAGGATTCCCATTGTAGGGTGTTGCAATACGTTCATGATTTGCTTATAGCGGGTTGCTAGAGCGACATAAGCTTAAACCCGAGTAAGGGTGTTGTTGCGTATGGGATAAAGGGGACTTGATACTTTAATTCTATGGTTGGGTTTTACCTTAATGGTCTTTAGTAGTTGCGGATGCTTGCTAGTGTTCCAATCATAAGTGCATATGAGCCAAGTAGAGAAAGTATGTTAGCTTATGCCTCTCCCTCATATAAAATTGCAATAATGATTGCCGATCTTGTTAACAATTGCCTAGGACAATTCCGCAAACCGATGCATCATTATTCCACACTCGCTATTTGTAATATATTATAACTTTATGTTAACAGCACCTACTTTTATATTTTTTTCTCCGATATCATGCAAAGCTATCCTCTTCATACCCACAACGTAGTTTTATTTCTTGTTTCTAGATGGAAGCAAACGTTCGGTGTACATAGAGTCGTATCAGTGGCAGATAGGACTTGACAGAATATTGATCTTACCTTTAGCTCCTTGTGGATTCGACACTCCATACTTATCACTTCCATCTTTGGAAATTGCTACGATGATTCCTTGCACTTGGGGATTACCAAGCTCTTTTCTAGCGCTATTGCCAGGGAGCAATAGTGTGGGGTTGATATTCTCGTGTGTGCTTGTTTACTTTATTCACTAACTATATTTTGTTTTCCCTTTTTTTAGTCGTGGGTGAAACAAACAAAAAATTTAAATAATGCAAAATAGAAAAAAATAATACTTGCCTCTTATGCCTAGAAACTTTTTCAAAAAGAGAAGTGATTGGAAGATTATGCATTGGAGAAGTGAGGGTCGACCTAGAACACTTGTGTTCATGCTCATGGAAACAATGTATAATTTTTCATGGAAATTTCTCAAAAATAATTATCCCCTTTTATATATCCATTGTAGTATAAAAATAATATGCCAAGTTTTTGTTTTAGGATGATTAGATTGCTTGTTTTCTATGTGCGGTGCAAAAACAGAAACTTTGGCTGTAGTGCGTGAATTTACATTTTTTATTGGAACGTCAAAAGTTTCTGAAATTTTGACACAGTACTGCTATGAAAATTGTATATTTTGTCCTAGTTTTTTAGAATTGTTGGAGTTGTAGAATTATATGAAGTTTCCAGATTGCTACAGATTCTCCTATTTTTGACAGGTTCTGTTTTCTATGTGTTGTTCGCTTATTTTGATGAATATATGGGTTGTATCGGGGGGTATGAACCATGGTGAAGTTCTAATATAGTAGATATAATTCTAATACGAAATTGGAATGAGTTTACAATAGTACCTAAAAGTAGTGATTTGCTTTATTATACTAACGGATCTCACAAGGTTTTTTGTTATGTTTTGTGTGGATGAAGTGTTCGAAGATCGAGGAGTTATCGATATGAGAAGAATAAGGAGAGCCAAGACTTCAAGCTTGGGGATGCCCAAGGCACCCCAAGTAAATATTTCAAGGATACTCAAGCATCTAAGCTTGGGGATGCCCCGGTTGGTATCCCATCTTTATTCCTCAACAATTATCGGTATACCTCGCTTTTTGTTTTGTTCACATGCTATGTGTCTTTTGAGTTTATTTTTCCTTTCTTTTCCTTTATGCCCCATGCTAGTATGAGATAGTCCTTCATTGATTTATAGAATGCTTCATGCGCTTCACTTAAATCTTTTGAGTATGGCTTTATAGAATGCTCTTTGTGCTTCACTTAAATCTTTTGAGTATGGCTTTCTAGAATGCTTCGTGTGCTTCACTTACATATTTGAGCTTGGATGTTGGTAAATCTATATTAATTGTGTAATGCTCCATGAACTTCACTTATATCTTTCTGAGTATGAATAAGACTATCATCGAAATTGGGCTTGGAAGAGTATCATTAAAATATCATGCCTAGCTAGGGGCCTTAAACAATAGCGCTTGTTGGGAGGCAACCCAATTTTATTTTTATGCTTTTGATTTTTGTTTCTGTTTTTCAATAAATACACTTTATTACCGCTGTAGTAATTTTGTTTTGGTGTACTAAATAGTGTTTGGGCCAAGTAAGACCTTTGGGATGGCTTACGGTGATAGTTGATTTGATCTTGTTGAAAAACAGAAACTTTTGCGCCCAGTAAAATAATTTGCAAAACTCACAGAAGTGTTCTTTTGATCTGAATTTTTACACAAGATTTATATACAAATTGCCTATATTATCCTAATTTTTCAGAATTTTTGGAGTAGCAGAAGTATGGTTGCTATTCGGATCATTACAGACTATTCTGTTTCTGAGAGATTCTGTTCTCAATGCATAGTTTGCTTGCTTTCTAGTTTCTATGGCTTATATTGCTCAATATAAATTGTAGAAATGATTTGGTACATTGTGTGAGAACACTTATGAATCTTATCTTGATAGTACTAAAGTGAATGATTTGCTCTTTATCATACTAACCCATCTCACAAAGTTCCGTTAAGTTTTGTGTGATTGAAAGTTTTCAAGTTTTGGGTTAGATATTGATACGAGGATAATAAGGAGTGGAAAGACCCTAAGCTTGGGGATGCCCAAGGAACCGCAAGGTAATATTCAAGGAAGAGTCAAGCGCCTAAGCTTGGGGATGCCCGAGAAAGCATCCCCTCTTTCGTCTTCAAAACCATCGGTATACCTTACTCGGAGCTATGTTTTTATTCGTCACATGATATGTGTTTTGCTTGGAGCGTATTTTAATTTTACTTGATGTTTGAATAAAATCATTGGATCTGAAATCTTGAATGAGAGAGAGTCCTCCCATGGCTAGTTAATTATTTGACTACTCATTGATCTTCACTTATACCCTTTTGAAGTAGTTTGTCATTTACTCTTGTGCTTCACTTATATTCTATGAGTAAATGGTTACATGAATTGAATATGATAAATATGAAATTATATATGTTTCATATGCTTATCCCATGGGGAGTAATGACTTCACATATAAGAAGTACAAGTGGCAGAATTTATTGAAATTTAGCAAACACAACATTGGTCACTTGGACAATTCATGAAAGAATATTGAAGGAAGAGAGATTTCACATCTAAATATACTATCTTGGACACCTTCTATGATTGTGAGCCCCATTAGTAATTTTCAAACTTGAGCAAATTAGTTGAAGTTGGACAAGGAAGACAACGCAATGAGTTATGTTTGGTTTTGCATAGAAGTTATATTGTTATGGATCCTCTAACATGTGGTGCTTGCTTAGGATCTTTTGCTAGCCAAAATTTTGTACTAAGTAGAGATACTACTTATGCATCCAAAACCCTTAAACCCCGTCTCATGCCATGAGTGTCCACCATATCTAATCTACCTATGGGTTGAATAAGATCCTTCAAGTAAGTTGTCATCGGTGCAAAAAGCAATAAAAATTGCTCCTAAATATGTATGATCTTTTATTATAAGGGAAAATAAGCGTTGTACGAACTTGTGATGGTAAAGAAATAAAAGTGACGAACTGCATAATAAAGGTTGCTATCACAAAGGGCAATACAATGTGATGTTCCTTTGCATTAAGGGTTTGCACATCCAAAATTAAAAAGCGCATGACAACCTCTGCTTCCCTCTATGAAGGGCCTATCTTTTACTTTCATGTATTTACTTTTATGCAAGACTCAATAGCATTCCTTCTTAGTTTAACCTCAATTATTCTTTAGTCGGCAAGCATTATGTGGTGGGGAAAGATCTAAGCATATATGGCCATATCAGTCTGAGTGTTGTCTATATTTAAATATGCATCATGAATTATTATTGTTGACAATTATCTATATGATAAATAAGTTGGGAGGCGAAACATTAAGCTTGTATCTTTCTTTGTGTTCGATGGATGCTATTTGTTCTAAAAATATGCTTTGAGTGTTAACAATCCTGGAAGACTATATGATAGTTGAGTATGTGGGATTTGGTAAATCAAAGCTCTTACATAGACCCTTCCTGAAAATAAGATGAATTGCAATTGTTTGGTGACCGAGAACATGGGTTGTTAGTTTTCAAGAAACTTTATGGTCTATACTTTGACATATGAATAGCTTGTTACTTGATCATGAGAACTTTTATGAGATGAGCTACTGTTTATGATATAGAATGATGCTAGAAAAAGTGATTTAAATTATCATTGATCAAACTTATGCACTATGCTAGCATTCACACTTCATAAATTATTTCTTTTATCATTTACCTACTCGAGGACAAGCAGGAATTAAGCTTGGGGATACTGATACGTCTCCAACGCATCTATAATTTATGGAGTATTCATGCCATGTTTACAATAATTTTATATGGTTTTGATATGATTTGATTAGAACTAACCCGGACTGACATTGTTTTCAGCAGACCTACCATGGTGTCGTTTTTTGTGCAAAAATAGAAGTTCTCAGAATGGGCTGAAAATTTACAGGATTTTTTATGGACCAAAAGAGATCCCCGAAGCACAAGAGTTGGACCAGAAGCTTCGCAAGGAAGCGGCAAGGTAGGGGTGCACCCTCCCCCCGGGATGGTGCTCCTGTCTTGCCGCTGCCTCGTGGACCCCCTTGACGTGAGACCGACGCCAAAAGTTCCTATAAATACTAAAAACCCCAGAAAGAAACCTAGATTGGAAGTTCCGCCACCACAAGCCTCTGTAGCCACGAAAAACCAATCTAGGCCCTCTTCGGCACCCTGCCGGAGGGAGCCATTATCACCGGAGGCCATGGAGTAGGATGTCGGAGGGGGCCATCATCGCCATGGATGCCAAGGACCAGAGGGAGAACCTCTCCCCATCTAGGGGGAGGCCATGGAGGAAGAAGCACGAGGGGGAGACTCTCTCCCCCTCTCTCGCGGTGGCGCCAGAGTGCCGCCCGGGGAATGATCGCCGCAGTTATCGTCTGCATCAACATCACCATCTTCATCACCTTCCTCATCTCTTTTAAGCGGTCCACTCTCCCGCACCCCGTTGCAATCCCCTACTTGAACATGGTGCTTTATGCCGCATATTATGATCCAATGATGTGTTGCCATCCTATGATGTTTTGAGTAGATTTCTTTTGTCTTTTGGGTTGATTGATGATCTAGATTGGTTTAAATTGGATGTTTTATTTTGGTGCTGTCCTATGGCACGTGAAGGATTCCCACTGTAGGGTGTTGCAATACATTCATGATTCTCTTATAGTGGGTTTCTAGAGTGACAAAAGCTTAAACCCGAGTAAGGGGGTTGTTGTGTATGGGATAAAGGGGACTTGATACTTTAATGTTATGGTTGGGTTTTACCTTGATGATCTTTAGTAGTTGCATATGCTTGCTAGAGTTCCAATCATAAGTGCATATGATCCAAGTGGAGAAAGTATGTTAGCTTATGCCTCTCCCTCATATAAAATTGCAATAATGATTACCAATCTTGTTAACAATTGCCTAGGACAATTCCGCAGACCGATCCATCATTATTCCAGAGTCACTGTTTGTAATATATTATAATATATTCTAAATTTATGTTAACAACACTTACTTTTATATTTAGTTCTCCGATATCATGTAAAGCTATCCTCTTCATAGCTACACATAGTTTTATTTCTCGTTTCTAGATGGAAGCAAATGTTCGGTGTACGTAGAGTCGTATCAGTGGCAGATAGGACTTGAGAGAATATTGATCTTACCTTTAGCTCCTTGTGGGTTCGACACTCCATACTTATCACTCCCACCTTTAGAAATTGCTACGATGATTCCTTGCACTTGGGGATTATCATCGAATCTCGCGAATTGATGAACACAGATCAAATCGAACCCTATAGTAGCGACAGAGAACACTTGGGACAAAGAAGGAAGCTAAAAAAGAGGGGGCACCCCACCGCCAACGGCCTCATCCGATGGCGGCGGGATGAGCAAGGCATCATGGAGGCGGTTTTTTGCATGGCGGCTGTGTCCCTCCCTATTTGTCGGCGAGAACAACATTATTCGTCTGTCCCGGGGCCATTTGTGCCCTCTTCGAGAATACGCAAAGCTTGCGTACCATTCATTAATAGAAGGAGTTAGAACGAGTACATGTAGGAGTACATTACACAACACAAACGCAAGGAGGCGTGTACATGGCACCCGAAGCAGAGAGAAATGGGATGCTCGGCCCAAGCAGAGGAAACTACACAGCTAAACCCACGAAACCCCGAACAAGAGAAGCAAATCGAATCAACAAGACATCCAACATCGTAAAAGCCAGCATCTAGGACACCACGAGCTACAAGGTCACGCCTTCAAGAAGGAAGGTGACACTAGAGTGCCGCTGCCATCCGGTTCGAAGAACCAGACCTAAGGGTTTTCCATGAGCTCAAAGAGGGGCGCAGATGAAGGCCATGGTAGCACCTCCAAGAAGGAAAATGACACCGCGAGCGTCGCTGCTGCCAGCACCGGCAAGCCAGGGCCGGAGCCGCCAAGTCTGTAGGGAGTGGTTGGCCGCTGGAAGGTGACACCTAGCACCATCGGACACACAACATATGATCTTCACTGTTGCCGATCTGTTGCCAATCAAGGGGCCAGCATAGCTAATTGCTCGACCTTGGCAATGAAGGAGCTTATGGCTCTCACATGGCAGAGCAGATCACATGGCTTTTGCAATGTACCTACCAACCTAGCGAGTAGCTTCTCTGCCCAAGAGTGGACACCTTTTACTGATCCACTCTGTTCTTTTCCCCATACCACTGCATGTGATGATGGCTTTGAATCTGCCTCTAAAAATGATCACGACTTTGAACAAACTCATAAGAGGTTTTCTTTGGTATGTGCATGCGGAGGCCAGCAGGGGAAACTGCTTGGTCACGTGGTCTGTCGTGTGTGCACCTAAGTGGGCAGGGGACTTGGGATCCCAAATCTATGGTGGTTGAACATAGCGATGCAAGCAAGGTGGCCATGCCTGCAGTTTGTTGATCAAACGAGATATTGGCAAGTTCCAGATGATGGTACCTGACGTAGCTTTGCAGTTATTCCAAGCCACAATGAGAGTTACACTCAGAGATGGTCAAAACACATTATTCTGGGAAGACCACTGATTGAATGGTTTCCACATCGAGGAATTGGCATCGACTCTATATGCTAAGGTATCGACAAGAATTCACTAGTTGCAGCGTGTGTGCTATTGGAATACATGCGACTATGGCCTGATCTTGAGTTCAACGTGATATTGGAATACGTGCGACTATGGCCAAGATTGGCAGGGGTAGTACTCCAAGAGGGAGTCACCGATGAGATATCTTGGTCTAGGGAGAGACAAGGGGACTTCTTTGTCCAATCGGCGTACACGACAAAGTTTGTCGGTCATGAGATTATGCCCATCACGGATATTACGTGGAAATCTCGTGCACAACTACAATGCCGCTTTTTCGCATGGCTTGCGCTACGAAATGTTGGATGTCTGACATGTTGGCTAGGAAGGGCTTGCCTCATCGGGACTCCTGCCTGTTCTGCCATCAAAAAGAGGAAACCATCAGCCACATCCTACTCAGTTGTGTGTTGTCCAGAGAGGTCTGCTTCCGAGTATGTGTGGCGATGGAGGTGTGAGCATGCTGCATGGGTGCCCTCCATGGAGGATACAGTTTAGATGTGGTGCTTCAGCAAGATCAAAGAAGGGCAACACATAAAAGACATTATGGCCATTCTAATTTTAGTCTTATGGGAGTTGTGGAAGCATCGAAACGCGATGCTTTTTTTTTGACGAAGCCACTCCTGATATGCATGAGGTTGTGCGACGTGTGGAATGTGAGGGAACTACGTGGCGATCTACGGGTCTGCTAAAGGTGATCTTGATGTGTTCCTAGGAATGCTAAACATGTGGGCGTGTCGAGAGTAGTTGTGTAGGGTTAGTTGTCAAGGTACATGTGTGGATGCCTAATTAGTGCAACTGTGTAATATGTAAAAAAGTAACATCGGTGGAGGGTTTCTTATGCCCTTTTCCTCTATTTAATAGATGATATACATGCTTGGTGTATTCGAGAAAAAAGGGAAAGACAGTGTCATGGCAACATCAATAGACTGAGAGATCCTTGATGAGTCCTTGCATCACATTTTACCTTTAGTTTTGTGTCATAGTCATAAGTTTTGTTGGAATTTTACCGTGTTTGCGCACTCTTTCTCTCGATTTCACCAGGATCTTAACCGGGGAGGGGATCTGGAGCATTAAAGAGAATGCATGTCTATGGGTGAAAATCACGTTATTTGGCGTGATGGAAACCTGCCATAAAGATGAGCAATCAAGCAAAGTAATTTCCCACCGAAAAAGGGCATCCAGTAGAGAAGACATGCTTGGTACGAGCGCACCCGCTCATAGCAGCACTTGTACCAAGTGGTGTTGCCTCCCCTGGATCGACAATTTATCTCAGTGGCTACAAATCATGAATGAGAGCATCAAATACACCAGAAACCTCACCAGAACCAAGAACCCTAACCCCTGGAAGGGGTCTGGAGGGGGATTCAAAGGAAAGGCTCTGCTACACCATCATCTCAACCAAGGAAACTCTGGCATCAACCATCGTCATTAACATCCTCTATTCAGCTCTTTGTAATACCAAACCCTAGGTGGAAACCTACGTGTATTACTTTGATCGTTCACCCATGTTTACCATGATTTACCCATAATGTTTGTCGTCTATATGGCCGAGTAAAACCCCTAGTTCTCAGGGATATGGAGAAACCTTAGTATTTTAGGTGTTGAATATTGATAGAATTAGACATCCTCTTTGTATGTTTATTTTAGCAATCTTCTCGGTGTTGGGTGAAGTCGTCCACTCCACATTTTGTTGGGGAACGTAGCATGCAATTTCAAAAAAATTCCTACGATCACGCAAGATCTATCTAGGAGATGCATAGCAACGAGAGGGGGAGAGTGTGTCCACATACCCTCATAGACCGAAAGCAGAAGCGTTAGGTTAACGCGGTTGATGTAGTTGAACGTCTTCACGATCCAACCGATCGTAGTACCAAACATATGACACCTCCATGTTCAGCACACGCTCATCTCGATGACGTCCCTCGAACTCTTGATCCAGCAGAGGGTTGAGGGAGAGTTTTGTCAGCACGACGGCGTGGTGATGGTGATGTGATCCGTGCAGGGCTTCGCCTAAGCACTACAACGCTATGACCGGAGGAGTAAACTATGGAGGGGGCACCGCACATGACTAAGAGAACAATTGATGTGCCTTTGGGGTGCCCCCTCGCCCCCATATATAAAGGACGAGAGGGGAGGCCAGCCAGCCCTAGGGGCGCGCCATGTGGGGGGAGTCCCACTAGGACTCCTAGTCCTAGTCGGCTCCCCCTTCCTTCCAACGGAGAGGGGGAAAGGGGAAAGAGGGGGAGAGGGAGAAGGAAAGGGGGGGGGGGGCGCATGCCCACCCCTTGTACAATTCAGACTGCTATGGGGGGGGCGCCACCTCCTATGGCCTACCTCCTCCTCTCCACTATGGCCCATGAGGCCCATTAACTTTCCCGGGGGTTCCGGTAACCTCCCGTTTCTCCAAAAAATCCCCGAACCTCTTTGAAACCATTCTGGTGTTCGTGCATAACCTTCCAATACATGAATCTTTACCTCTCGACCATTTCGAGATTCCTCATCATGTCCATGATCTCATCCGGGACTCCAAACAAACTTCGATCACCAAAACACATAACTCATAATACAAATCATCATCAAACGTTAAGCGTGCGGACCCTATGGGTTCGAGAACTATGTAGACATGACCAAGACACATCTCTGGTCAATAACCAATAGCGGAACCTGGATGCTCATTTTGGTTCCTACATATTCTACGAAGATATCTATCGGTCAAACCGCAATAACAACATACGTTATTCCCTTTGTCATCGGTATGTTACTTGCCGGAGATTTGATCGTTGGTATCATCATACCTAGTTCAATCTCGTTACCGGCAAGTCTCTTTACTCGTTCCGCAATACATCATCCCGCAACTAACTCATTAGTCACATTGCTTGCAAGGCTTATAGTGATGTGCATTACCTAGAGGGCCCAGAGATACCTCTCCGATACTTAGAGTGACAAATCCTAATTTTGATCTATGCCAACACAACAAACACCTTCAGAGACACCTGGAGAGCATCTTTATAATCACCCAGTTATGTTGTGACGTTTGATAGCACACAAGGTGTTCCTCTGGTATTCAGGAGTTGCATAATCTCATAGTCAGAGGAATATGTATAAGTCATTGAAGAAAGCAATACCAATAAAATTTAACGATCATTATGCTAAGCTAACGGATGGGTCTTGTCCATCACATCATTCTCTAATGGTGTGATCCCATTCATCAAATGACAACACATGTCTATGGTTAGGAAACTTAATCATCTTTGATTAACGAGCTAGTCAAGTAGAGGCATACTAGGGTCACTCTGTTTTTGTCTATGTATTCACACATGTACTAAGTTTCCGGTTAATACAATTCTAGCATGAATAATAAACATTTATCATGATATAAGGAAATATAAATAACAACTTTATTATTGCCTCTAGGGCATATTTCCTTCAGTCTCCCACTTGCACTAGAGTCAATAATCTAGATTACATAGTAATGATTCTAACACCCATGGAGTCTTGGTGCTGATCATGTTTCGCTCGTGGAAGAGGCTTAGTCAACGGGTCTGCAACATTCAGATTCATATGTATCTTGCAAATCTCTATGTCTCCCTCCTTGACTTGATCGCTGATGGAATTGAAGCATCTCTTGATGTGTTTGGTTCTCTTGTGAAATCTGGATTCCTTCGCCATGGTAATTGCTCTAGTATTGTCAAAAAAGATTTTCATTAGACCCGATGCACTAGGTATTACACCTAGATCGGATATGAACTCCTTCATCCAGACTCCTTCATTTGCTGCCTCTAAAGCAGTTATGTACTCCGCTTCACACGTAGATCCCGCCATGACGCTCTGCTTGGAAGTGCACCAACTTACAGCTCCACCATTCAATATAAATACGTATCCGGTTTGTGACTTAGAGTCATCCAGATCAGTGTCGAAGCTTGCATCGACGTAACCATTTACGACAAGCTCTTTGTCACCTCTATAAACGAGAAACATATCCTTAGTCCTTTTTAGGTATTTCAGGATATTCTTGACCGTTGTCTAGTGGTCCACTCCTAGATTACTTTGGTACCTCCCTGCTAAACTTATAGCAAGGCACACATCAGGTCTGGTACACAACATTGCATACATGATAGAACCTATGGCTGAGGCATAGGGAATGACTTTCATTTTCTCTCTATCTTCTGCTGTGGTCGGGCATTGAGTTCGACTCAACTTCACACCTTATAACACATGCAAGAACCCTTTCTTTGACTGATCCATTTTGAACTTCTTCAAAACTTTATCAAGGTATGTCCTTTGTGAAAGTCCAATTAAGCGTCTTGATCTATCTCTATAGATATTGCTGCCCAATATATAAGCAGCTTCACCGAGGTCTTTCATTGAAAAATTCTTATTCAAGTATCTTTTTATGCTATCCAGAAATTCTGTATTATTTCCAATCAACAATATGTCATCCACATATAATATTAGAAATGCTACAGAGCTCCCACTCACTTTCTTGTAAATATAGGCTTCTCCAAAATTCTGTATAAAACCATATGCTTTGATCACACTATCAAAGCATACATTCCAACTCTGAGATGCTTGCACCAGTCTATAAATGGATCGCTGGAGCTTGCACACTTTGTTAGTACCTTTAGGATCGATAAAACCTTCTGGTTGCATCATATACAACTCTTTTTTAAGAAATCCATTATGGAATGCAGTTTTGACATCCATTTGCCAAATTTCATAATCATAAAATGCGGCAATTGGTAACATGATTCGGACAGACTTAAGCATCGCTACAGGTGAGAAGGTGTCATCATAGTCAACTCCTTGAACTTGTCCAAAACCTTTCACAACAAGTAGAGCTTTGTTGACAGTAACATTACCATCAGTGTCAGTCTTCTTCTTGAAGATCCATTAATTCTCTATGGCTTGCCGATCATCGGGAAAGTCAACCAAAGTCTGCACTTTGTTCTCATACATGGATCCCATCTCAGATTTCAAGGACTCAAGCCATTCCATAGAATCTGGGCTCATCATCGCTTCCTCATAGTTCGTAGGTTCGTCATGGTCTAGTAACATGACTTCTTGAACAGGATTACCGTACCACTCTGGGGCAGACCATACTCTGGTTGACCTACGAGGTTCGGTAGTAACTTGATCTAAAGTTTCATGATCATCATCATTAACTTCCTCTCTAATTGGTGTAGGAATCACTGGAACTGATTTCTGTGATGAACTACTTTCCAATTTGGGAGAACGTACAATTACCTCATCAAGTTCTACTTTCCTCCCACTCACTTCTTTCGAGAGAAACTCCTTCTCTAGAAAGGATCCATTCTTAGCAACGAATATCTTGCCTTCAGATCTGTGATAGAAGGTGTACCCAACAGTTTCGTTTGGGTATCCTATTAAGACACATTTCTCTGATTTGGGTTCGAGCTTATTAGGTTGAAGCTTTTTCACATAAGCATCATAGCCCCAAACTTTAAGAAACGACAACTTAGGTTTCTTGCTAAACCATAGTTCATATGGGGTCGTCTCAACGGATTTAGATGGTGCCCTTTTTAACGTGAATGCAGCCGTCTCTAAAGCATAACCCCAAAACGATAGCGGTAAATCGGTAAGAGACATCATAGATCGCACCATATCTAATAAAGTACGGTTACGACGTTCAGACACACCATTACGCTGTGGTGTTCCAGGTGGCGTGAGTTGCGAAACTATTCCACATTGTTTCAAATGAAGACCAAACTCATAACTTAAATATTCACCTCCACGATCAGATTGCAGAAACTTCATTTTCTTGTTATGATGATTTTGCAGTTCACTCTAAAATTCTTTGAACTTTTTAAATGTTCCAGACTTATGTTTCATTAAGTAGATATACCCATATCTACGCAAATCATCTGTGAAGGTCAGAAAATAATGGTACCTGCCGCGAGCCTCAACACTCATCGGACTGCATACATCAGTATGTATTATTTCCAATAAGTCAGTGGCCCGCTCCATTGTTCCGGAGAACGGAGTCTTAGTCATCTTGCCCATGAGGCATGGTTCACAAGTATCAAGCGATTCATAATCAAGTGATTCCAAAAGCCCATCAGCATGGAGTTTCTTCATGCACTTTACACCAATATGACCTAAACGGCGGTGCCACAAATAAGTTGCACTATCATTATTAACTTTGCATCTTTTGCCTTCAATATTATGAATATGTATATCACTACGATCAAGATTCAACAAAAATAGACCACTCATCAAGGGTGCATGACCATAAAAGATATTACTCATATAAATAGAACAAGCATTATTCTCTGATTTGAATGAATAACCGTCTAGCATCAAACAAGATCCAGTTATAATGTTCATGCTCAATGCTGGCACCAAATAACAATTATTCAGGTCTAAAACTAATTCCAACGGTAGATGTAGAGATAGCGTGCCGACGGCGATCACATCAACCTTGGAACCATTTCTGACGCACATCGTCACCTCGTCCCTAGCCAATATTCGTTTAATCCATAGCCCCTGTTTTGAGTTGCAAATATGAGCAATAGAACCAGTATCAAATACCTAGGCACTACTATGAAAAATAGCTAGTAAGGTACACATCAATAACATGTATATCAAATATACCTTTCACTTTGCCCTCCTTCTTATCCGCCAAATACTTGGGGCAGTTCCGCTTGCAGTGACCAGTTGAAAGTGCAATCATGCCCTTACATCATGTTTTGGTGTTGATGACAATATACATGTGATGACCCACAAGTATAGGGGACCTATCATAGTCCTTTCGATAAGTAAGAGTGTCGAACCCAACGAGGAGCAGAAGGAAATGATAAGTAGTTTTCAGTAAGGTATTCTCTGCAAGCACTGAAATTATCGATTACAGATAGTTTTGTGATAAGGTAATTTGTAACAGGTAACAAGTAATAAAAGTAAATAAGGTGCAGCAAGATGGCCCAATCCTTTTTGTAGCAAAGGACAAGCCTGGACAAACTCTTATATAAAGAAAAGCGCTCCCGAGGACACATGGGAATTATCGTCAAGCTAGTTTTCATCACGTTCATATGATTCGCGTTCGGTACTTTGATAATTTGATATGTGGGTGGACCGGTGCTTGGTTGCTGACCTTCCTTGGACAAGCATCCCACTTATGATTAACCCCTCTTGCAAGCATCCTCAACTACAAAAGAAGTATTAAGGTAAACCTAACCATAGCATGAAACATATGGATCCAAATCAGCCCCTTACGAAGCAACTCATAAACTAGGGTTTAAGCTTCTATCACTGTAGCAACCCATCATCTACTTATTACTCCCCAATGGTGAAGTGTCATGTAGTCGACGTTCACATGATACCACTAGAGGAGAGACAACATACATCTCATCAAAATATCGAACGAATACCAAATTCACATGGCTACTTATAGCAAGACTTCTCCCATGTCCTCAGGAACAAACGTAACTACTCACAAATCATATTCATGTTCATACTCAGAGGGGTACTAATATGCATAAAGGATCTGAACATACGATCTTCCATCGAATAAACCAACTAGCATCAACTACAAGGAGTAATCAACACTACTAGCAACCCATAGGTACCAATCTGAGGTTTTGAGACAAAGATTGGATACAAGAGATGAACTAGGGTTTGAGATAAGATGGTGCTGGTGAAGATGTTGATGGACATTGACCCCCTCCCGATGAGAGGATCGATGGTGATGATTTCCCCCTCCCGGAGGGAAGTTTCCCCGGCAGAACAGCTCCGCTGGAGCCCTAGATTGGTTCCACCAAGGTTCCGCCTCGTGGCAGCGGAGTTTCATCCCGTGAGCTTGCTTATCATTTTTTTTCTAGACGAAAGACCTCATATAACAGAAGATGGGCATCAGAGGGCTGCCAGAGGGTCCACGAGGTAGGGGGCGCGCCCAAGGGGGTAGGGCGCGCCCCCACCATCGTGGATGGTGGGTGCCCCCCTCTGGTACTTCTTTCGAATATTTTTTATATATTATGAAACATGCTCCCGTGAAGTTTCAGGACTTTTGGAGATGTGCAGAATAGGTCGCTAATATTTGCTCCTCTTCCAGCCTAGAATTCCAGCTGCCGGCATTCTCCCTCTTCATGTAAACCTTGTAAAATAAGAGAGAATAGGCATACGTATTGTGATATATTGTGTAATAACAGCCCATAATGCAATAAATATCGATATAAAAGCATGATGCAAAATGGACGTATCAACTCCCCCAAGCTTATACCTCGCTTGTCCTCAAGCGGAAACCGAGATCGAAAAATATGTCCACGTGTTTAGAGATAGAGGTGTCGATAAAATAAAATACGGACATGAGGGTATCATGATCATTCTTAGGACATCAACATATATATATATATATATATATATATATATATATATATATATATATTGTCATATGATTTCTTATGCTAAAGTAACAATTCAATCACAATTTCAAGTATGAATCAGAAACTTCATTGAAAACTAACAAACTATAATCTCAGTCATTGACGCAATTGCAATTTATCATGACATAGGAAAGATCAATATAAGAGCTTTTCAGCAAGTCCACATACTCAACTATCATTTAGTCTTTCACAATTGCTAACAGTCACGCAGTATTTATGGTTATGAAGTTTTAGTCGGACACAGAGAAAGATAGGGGCTTATAGTTTTGCCTCCCAACCTTTTAGCTCAAGGGTAATGTCAACAATAATAGTTCATGAAAACTTACATCCAATGAACTATATATATATATATATATCAGGATCTTTCCAACACATTGTGCTTGCCAAAGGATAAAATGTAAAAAGGTAAGGTGAAGATCACCATGACTCTTGTATGAAGTATAAGACAAGATTAAAAGATAGGCCCTTCGCAGAGGGAAGCAGAGGTTGTCATGTGCTTTTATGGTTGGATGCACGAAGTCTTAATGCAAAAGACGTCACTTTATATTGCCACTTGTGATATGGACCTTTATTATGCAATCCACCGCTTTTATTTCTTCCACATCACAAGATCGTATAAATCTTATTTTCTCCACACTAATAAATCATACATATTTAGAGAGAAATTTTTATTGCTTGCAACAATGACAACTTACTTGAAGGATCTTACTCAATCCATAGGTTGATATGGTGGACTCTTATGGCAAAACTGGGTTTAAGGATATTTGGAAGCACAATTAGTATCTCTACTTGGTGCAAATAATTTGGCTAGCATGAGAGGGAAGGGGAAGCTCAACATGTTGGATGATCCATGACAATATAATTTATTTCGGATGTAAGAAAACATAACCCATTAAGTTGTCTTCCTTGTCCAACATCAACTCTTTAGCATGCCATATTTTAACGAGCCCACAATCATAAAAGATGTCCAAGATAGTATATTTATATGCGAAAACCTCTCTTTCTTTATTACTTCTTATTAATTGCAATGATGACCAAAACTACGTTTGTCAACTTTCAACAACTTTTATTCATCATAATCTTTATATGTGAAGTCATTACTCTCCATAAGATCCATATGATCTCTTTATTTCTTTTTATTCTTTCTCTTTTATTTTATTCCCTCAAGATCATAGCAAGATAATCAAGCCCTTGACTCAACACTAATCTTTATTATATATAGCTCACAGACTCGATTACATAGAGGGATCATAAAGCAAAACTCAAAACTAGATCATACTAAAACTTTATTCTACTAGATCAAGATATTACCAAAAGGATCGAACTAAGAAAAATGGTAAAGATAAAAGTGTGATGGTGATACGATACCGGGGCACTCCCCCATACCCATGTGTTTATGTCTCCTTCCTCGGAGGTGGTGATGATGGAGTTTTTGATGATGTAGGCTTGTCGTCCATCTTCCAAGGCATAGGCTCACCATCATAGAAGGATGATCGATTCTCCAGGATCCTCAAATCTACAGCCAAACTCATCCTCTTGAATCTATATTCATACTCACAGTTTTGGTTTCGCAGGTCATAGATCTGGGCTTGGAGGCGCTCAATTTTCGCATGAAGTTTGAAGATGGCCTCCCCAATGTTCTTGTCATCCAGCTTGTGGTTGTTGGTGAACTCCGTGATCATTATACGATTGGCATCGAGTCCACGTTCCACCATCTCCTGGCACTTGAAAACTTGTTGCTCCATCACGTTGAGCCTTGTCTCCACGCTTCCAGTCCTCCTTGGTCCCTCAGCATCGTGGATGTGCAGCAACCCCTAACGCATCTCAATGGTTTGAGGGTGTTGCAGCACCTCCGCGAGGTAGGGGTTGATGACCTTGTCAAAGAACTTGTCATTGGGGGAGATTGAAGACGTCATGGTGATCTAGATCTATCAGAAAACAGCTCAAAACAAGGACAGAAGATATTTGCGTGATACGATGGTCAAAACTTTGGGAGATTATATAATGAATTTTTACCGACCAAAAGAAGTATCGTGCAATAAAACGGAGTCCGAAGGGCACACGAGGTGCCCACGAGGCAAGGGCGCGCCCAGGGGGTAGGGCGCGCCCTCCACCCTCGTGGACGCCTCGTGCCCTTCCCGGACTACTTCTTATTTTCCTATTTTCTTAAATATTCCAAAACAGGAAAAAATTGCTATTAGAACAGTTTTGGAGTCGGTTTACTTACAGTACCTCATACCTCTTCCTTTTCGGAGTCTGAAACGTTCTGGAAAGTGTCCCTTATGTATTCCTCCGTGGTTACGGTTTCAATAACATTAGCTTCAACATTTATAGGATTACCTGAGATATAATGTTTGATACTTTGACCGTTCACCACCCTCGGATTCGTGCCTTCGAAGTTGTTGATTTTTATGTCACCAGAACGATAGACCTCCTCAATGACATAAGGACCTTCCCATTTAGAAAGGAGTTTGCCTGCAAAAAAATCTTAAACGAGAGTTGTATAACAATACATAATCACCTACATTAAACTCATGTTTTTAATCCTTTTGTCATGCCATCTTTTAACTTTTTCTTTAAACAATTCGGCATTCTCATAGGCCTGGGTTCTCCATTCATCAAGTGAGCTAATGTCAAAAAGCCTCTTCTCAATGGAAAGTTTGAAATCATAATTGAGCTCTTTAATGGCCCAATATGCCTTATGTTCTAGTTCAAGAGGTAAGTGACATGCTTTTCCATAAACCATTTTATACGGAGATATACCCAAAGGATTTTTGTATGCAGTCCTATATGCCCATAATGAATCATCAAGTTTCTTGGACCAATTCTTTCTATATCTATTAACGGTCTTTTGGAAAATTAATTTAAGCTCTCTATTGCTCAGTTCTACTTGACCACTAGACTGTGGATGATATGGAGATGCAATTCTATGATTAACATCATACTTAGCAAGCATCTTACGAAAAGCGCCGTGAATAAAATGTGAACCACCATCAGTCATTAAATATCTAGGGACTCCAAACCTTGGAAAAATTAACTTCTTTAAGCATCTTAATAGAGGTGTTATGATCAGCACTACTAGTTGGAATAGCTTTTACCCACTTAGTAACATAGTCAACAACAACTAAAATATGAGTATACCCATTAGAGGTAGTAAACGGTCCCATATAATCAAAGCCCCAAACATCAAATGGTTCAATAACAAGTGAATAATTCATAGGCATTTCTTGACGTCTACTAATATTACCAATTCTTTGACATTCATCACAAGACAAAACAAACTTACGGGCATCCTTGAAGAGAGTCGGCCAATAAAAACCGGATTGCAATACCTTATGTGCAGTTCTATCTCCAGCATGGTGTCCTCCATAAGCCTCGGAGTGACACTTGTGTAGGATCTGTTCCTATTCATGCTCAGGTACACAATGTCTAATAACACCATCTACTCCTTTATAAAGGTGTGGGTCATCCCAAAAGTAATGTCTTAAGTCATAGAAGAACTTTTTCTTTTGCTGGTATGTGAAACTAGGTGGTATAAATTTAGCAACAATATAATTAGCATAATCAGCATACCATGGAGTAGTACGAGAAGCATTTATGACAGCTAATTGTTCATCAGGAAAGCTATCATATATAGGTAGTGGGTCATCAAGAACATTCTCTAACCTAGACAAGTTTTCTGCAACGGGGTTCTCAGCTCCCTTTCTATCAATAATATGCAAATCAAATTCTTGTAGCAAGGGAACCCATCTAATAAGTCTAGTTTTAGCATCTTTCTTTTCCATAAGATATTTAATAGCAGTATGATCAGTGTGAACAGTTACTTTAGAATCAACAATATAAGGTCTGAACTTATCACAAGCAAACACAACTGCTAAAAATTCTTTTTCAGTAGTAGCATAATTTCTCTGGGCATTGTCCAGAGTCTTACTAGCATATTGGATAACATTTAATTTCTTATCAACCCTTTCTCCTAAAACAGCCCCAACAACATAATCACTAGCCTCACACATAATTTCAAATGGTAGATTCCAATCAGGTGGCTGAACAATAGGTGCATAAATCAAAGCTTTCTTAAGTATTTCAAATACTTCTACACAATCATCATCAAAGACAAAAGGAATATCTTTTTGCAAGAGATTAGTCAGAGGCTTGGAAATTTTTGAGAAGTCTTTAATGAACCTACTATAAAAACCAGCATGACCAAGGAAACTTCTTATTCCTTTAATGTCCTTATGACACGACATCTTTTCAATAGCATCAACCTTAGCTTTATCAACTTCAATACCTCTTTCAGAAATTTTATGCCCCAAGACAATACCTTCATTAACCATAAAGTGACACTTCTCACAATTCAAGACAAGATTAGTTTCTTCACATCTCTACAAAACTCGATCAAGGTTTCTTAAGCAATCATCAAAAGAAGTTCCATAAACAGAAAAATCATCCATGATACCTCAACAATCTTTTCACAAAAGTCAGAGAATATAGCAGTCATACATCTTTGAAAAGTAGCAAGTGCATTACATAAACCAAAAGGCATATGTTTATAAGCAAAGGTACCGAAAGGGCAAGTAAAAGTTGTCTTTTCTTGATCCTCTTTTGACATAGGTATTTGAGAGAAACCAGAATAACCATCTAGAAAGCAAAAATGTGTATGTTTGGATAATCTTTCTAGCATTTGATCAATAAAAGGTAAATGGTAATGATCCTTTTTAGTAGCTTTATTTAATTTGTGAAAATCAATTACCATTTGATAACCTGTGACAATTCTTTGTGGAATCAGTTCATCTTTATCATTAGGAACAACAGTAATACCTCCCTTCTTAGGGACACAATGGACAAGACTTACCCACTGACTATCAGCAACATGATAAATTATACCTGCCTCCAAAAGCTTTAGTATTTCTTTTCTTACCACTTCTTTCATCTTAGGATTTAACCGTTGTTGGTGATCAACAACCGCTCCAATTTTATTTTGTGCTGGCATAGAGTGGGACTAATGCCCTTAATATCATCAAGAGTATATCCAAGAGTAGCACGATGCTTCTTCAGAGTTTTCAATAATTTCTTTTCTTCATGTTCTGAAAGGTTAGCACTAATAATAATAGGATATATCTCTTTCTCATCAAGATAAGCATATTTAAGAATATCTGGTAAAGGTTTAAGCTCAAACACGGGATCACCATTGGGTGGAGGAGGATCCCCTAAAATTTCAACAGGCAAGTTGTGCTTCAAAATAGGTCCCTGTTTAAAGAATACTTCATCTATTTCCCTTCTTTCGTTCATAAACATATCATTTTCATGGTCGAGCAAATATTGTTCTAAATGATCATTAGGAGGCACGACAATAGAAGCAAGACCAATAATTTCATCTTTACGAGGCAATTCTTTTATCATGGGGTTGTCTATGAAATTTAACAAAATTAAACTCATGAGACATATCCCCTAAACCAATAGTAACAACATCCTTTTTGCAATCGATCCTAGCATTAATAGTATTCAAGAAGGGTCTACCAAAATAATGGGACAAAAGTTATCTTGTGGGGAGCCAAGAACAAGAAAATCAGTAGGATATTTAACTTTCCGACACAAGACTTCAACATTTCTAACAATCCCAACTGGTGAAATAGTGTCTCTATTGGCAAGTTTAATTGTAACATCAATCTCTTCTATCTCAGCAGGTGCAATATCGTGCATAATTTTTTTGTATAAGGAATGAGGTATTGCACTTGCACTAGCACCCATATCACATAAGCCATGATAGCAATGATCTCCTGTTTTAACAGAAATAACAGGCACGCCTAAAACAGGTCTATCTGTAGCGACCAGACCTCAAATGGCCGAGTCTCTGTGCATCAGTGTCATCCCTGGATCGGTAATGCTGACACACACAATACTTGAGGATTTATAACAGAGTAGCAATCACACACTTATTACATCGAATGTCTCAACAGAGAACTTATTACAATAAATATGGCTTAAGGCCATCTAATACGATAACAACGGAAGGCTTGGAAGATAAAGTGAGTCCATCAACTCCAACGGCATCACTGAGTGAAAGACCATGACCTAAGGCTCCTTACTCGTCGTCTGAAAAGTCTGCAACATGATACGTTGCAGCCCGAAAACGGGTCAGCACATGGAATATGCTGGCAATGTAACACAAGAGAGTAATGAACAGAATAATGCTATCACTACATGCATATATGGCTGGTGGAGGCTGTATGGTTAAAGGGTTTTGCGAAAAGCCAATTTTTCCCTACTACAAAGGAATATATTTTATTTAACTACAAAGTTGGTTGAAAACATTGAGAATGGTAAACCCCATCTCAATCCCAATTAAAAAAGGTAATTAATAACCCAACAAAAATTAATTTGGAGTGATGAGATCAACATGATAATCCAAGAACCAGATACTCAAGATGTCCATAACCGGGGACACGGCTAACCATGATTAGTTTGTACACTCCGCAGAGGTTTGTGCACTTTTCCCCACAAGACTCGATCTCCTCCGTTGGATTTCTCGCACTACATGGTGTTTGAGAAATGGATGACCGAGAAACAGTCTTTCAGAAGCGTTAGCACCTTATGATGGGTAGACAGTACCACCTACATCCCCTACATCTGCTAGTCTACCACTGTAAGAGTTCACACTACTTAATCAACTATGCCAGAGCCCATAATGGCATGTGGCTGCACACAGAAGTTTCTAGTATGAAAAATCTCATGATCCCTTTGAGCCTGGGTGGCGGTCCATAGGAAAATCACACGGTACCCCGGGATTTCCAAAAAATACATGCAATCACTGGATACCCCAGGTGCCTCAATCCACCTAGATGTGTATTTAAGTTGCCACCTTAAGTTAAACCATTGATTAACAATCTCACAACTGTCATGGATACACTCAACCCAATCCACGTGTACGAGCATAGCATGGCAATATAAGCAACGTAGAAGTAACTCGCAAAGGTTTGATAATAAAACAGGTGACAAATTCTACCTCATCATCTACTTCCCAATACCCACATGTTATCAATCCTACTCATGCAATGTGTGAGGGTTGAAACTAATGCATAAAAACTGGGTAATGAAAAGCATGATCAAAGTGTTACTTGCCTTGCTGATGATCCGTGAAACTAAGAGACTCGACGTAGCACGCTTCGCACTCCGGGTACTCTATCGCAAACAAGAAAACATGCAATAAGCAATCAAGCAAGAGCAGGGTAAAACTCAAATAAGAGATATAACCAGAAAGTTCAACTTAAGAACTCCGGTTGGCAAAAAGAATCAAATCAAACGAAGCAACAAAACTCAAACAGCGAAAGAAAACAAGCTCCGATTACTAATCTGGACTAAAGTCAAATTTTACACTAGCAAAACCTTGTTCAAGTTGATTAAACAGAAAGAGGGTTTCGATACGAAACTCTAGGCGCTTGAATCGCCTGATTCCGATAAATGAGCGAAAAGTTATACTAGAACGAAAATCGGATCAGAAATCACGGTAAAAAATAATCACGGAAAATATGAGAAAAAGAAAAACTAACGAACAGGCTAACGAACGAACGTTCGCTGTCTGCGACTAAACGATGAAAACCGTTCGTTAAAACGAACGTAAGGATGGGCGTTCGCTAAATAACTAAACCGGGAAAAAACCAAACCAGATCTAAAAAAACCGACCTAGGGTTTTCTAAAAAAACCGATGGTTTTCTAACGAAAACCGCGGTGGCGGTGGCTACCTAGAAGACTCCGGCGAAGGCGGCGGCGGGTCCGGCGGTGGTGGTCGGCGGCGACGGGCGACGGGGCGACGGCGGGCGGCGGCTCCGAGCGGCGGCTCCGGCTAGGGTTAGGGTTTGGGGCGGGGCGTGGCTGGTGGGCTCGGGGTGCGGGGCGGCGGCTTATAAGAGGGCCGGCCCTAGGTCTCCTGGCCGGGTACGGCCCGAAGTCGGTTTGACTTTTTTTAAAAATAAATTTCAACGTGCAGAAAAAGAAAGAAAAGAAATACTAAACGGACTCCAAAAATACCGAAATAAATTTTCCCCATCCTCTAAAAATAGGCCGGACAAGGTGAACATTTATTTGGGCCTCAAGTGCAATTTGGAAAAACGCATTTTTTCCTAATTCAAATAAAATAGCAATAAAACTCTGAATAAAAATCTTATTTGATTTTAATATTAAATATCCAATATTTCTTTATTTTGAGGAAGTCATTTTATCCTCTCTCTTTTATTTTTATAGAAGAAATAGTTGAAGATAAAATAATTAAAATCAAATGATCCTCTTTTCAAAATTTGAGAAAAACTCAAATATGAAAATAATGAAATTCCCAACTCTCTCCGTGGGTCCTTGAGTTGCGTAGAATTTCTAGGATCTAGCCAAAATGCAATAAAATATGATATGCAATGATGACCTAATGTATAACATTCCAAATTGAAAATTTGGGATGTTACAAACCTACCCCCCTTAAGATGAATCTCGCCCTCGAGATTCGGGTTGGCTAGAAAATAGGTGAGGGTGATCTTTCCGTAGGTCTTCCTCTCATTCCCAGGTGGCTTCATCTTCGGTATGGTGGCTCCATTGAACTTTGCAAAATTTGATAACTTTGCTGCGTGTGACTCGGCTAGCAAACTCGAGTATCTTTACTGGTTTCTCCTCATATGTCAAATCACTATCCAACAGTATCGCTTCTAGTGGCACTGTATCTCTCAGAGGAATATCAGCCATCTCTGCGTGGCACTTCTTCAACTGAGAAACATGGAACACCTTGTGAACTCCTGACAATCCTTCAGGTAATTCCAACTTGTAAGAAACTTCCCCCATGCGTTCCAAAACTTTGTATGGTCCCACAAAACGTGGCGCTAACTTTCCCTTAACTCCAAAGCGCTTTACTCCTCGAAGGGGAGATATACGAAGATACACTCTGTCTCCAACTTCGTAAACTGTCTCCTTGCGTTTAGAATCCGCATAGCTCTTCTGCCTAGACTGGGCTACCTTGAGTCTATCGTGAATCAGCTTAACCTTCTCTTCAGACTCTTTAATCAAATCTGGTCCAAATAACTGTCGGTCTCCAACTTCATCCCACAACAACGGTGTTCTGCACCTCCTTCCGTACAATGCTTCGAAAGGGGCCATCTTCAAAATGGCTTGGTAGCTGTTGTTGTATGAGAACTCTATGTAAGGCAAATTTTCGTCCCAACTAGATCCATAATCTAGCGCACAAGCTCTCAACATGTCCTCCAGAATCTGATTGACTCTCTCGGTCTGTCCATCCGTCTGCGGGTGAAAAGCTGTGTTGAACTCTAGCCTGGTTCCCAAAGTTTCATGCAACTGATTCCAAAACTTTGACGTAAACTGGGTTCCTCTATCCGATACAATTGTCCTCAGAACTCCATGCAGACATACGATCCTGGTCATGTGTATCTTTGCCAACTTAGCACTGGTGTAAGTGGTCTTCACTGGGATGAAATGAGCTACTTTCGTCAAACGATCGACTACAATCCATATCTAGTCATAGCCTGAACGAGTCCTGGGTAATCCCGTGATAAAATCCATGCCTAGCTTATCCCACTTCCATTCGGGTATTGGCATTGGTTGCAACAATCCTGCTGGCTTCTGATGCTCTGCTTCAATCTCACACATACATCACAAACTGCTACATACTCTGCAATATCCTTCTTCATTCCGGTCCACCAGAATCTATCCTTCAAATCCAGATACATCTTGGTATTTCCTAAGTGAATCGAATATGGCGAATCATGGTCCTCTTGCAGAATCAACTTCCTGATCTCCTGATCATTTGGCACATATACGCGGTCCTCAAACCATAGGGTATTGTGCTCATCCTCCCGAAATCCTTTGGCTTTTCCTTTGCTCATTCTTTCCTTTATATCAGCAATCTCCTTGTCCGTCTTCTGAGCTTCTCTGATCTTATCCATCAAGGTACACTAAATCTCCAAAGCTGCTACATAACCTCTCGGAACTATCTCTAAACATAACTCGCGAAGGTCTTCTGCTAACTCCTTGGGTAACTCTCCGGTCATGAGGGTATTGACATGACTCTTGCGGCTCAACGCATCGGCTACTACGTTAGCCTTTCCGGGATGATAGTGCAAATTCATATCATAATCCTTAATGAGTTCCAACCATCTCCTCTGCCTGAGATTGAACTCCTTCTGCGTGAAGACATACTTCAAACTCTTGTGATCAGTGTATATCTCACAATGGTTTCCGATGAGAAAATGTCTCCAAGTCTTCAACACATGTACTACGACTGCTAACTCCAAATCATGTGTAGCATAATTTAACTCATGGGGTTTAAGCTATCGTGAGGCATATGAAACAACTCTTCCCTCCTGCATAAGTACGGCTCCAAGTCCTCGACGAGAAGCATCGCAGTACACTTCATAATCTTTGCGTTGATCTGGCAGAATCAACACCGGTGATGTAACCAGGCGTCTCTTCAACTCCTGAAAACTGGCCTCACATTCCCCAGTCCATTTGAATTTGCTGTCCTTCTTCAACAACTCCGTCATGGGCTTTGCAATCTTCGAGAAATTCTCTATGAACCTCCGGTAGTATCCTGCGAGTCCAAGGAAACTCTGGATCTCTCCAACTGTCGTGGGCGACTCCCAATTTTTCACAGTGACCACCTTGGTGGGGTCTACCGCTATTCCTTCTTCGGGTATAACATGTCCAAGGAATCTAACTTCCTTCAACCAAAACTCACACTTGCTGAACTAGGCGTATAACTGATGTTCTCTGAGCTTCCCAAGTACTAAACACAAGTGCTCCTTATGTTCTTCTTCATTCTTTGAGTAGACCAAAATATCATCAATGAACACCACGACGAACTTATCCAAAAACTCCATAAACACCTTGTTCATCATGTTCATGAAATAAGCAGGTGCGTTCGTCAGGCCAAATGACATAACGATATACTCATATAGCCCGTACCTCGTGGTAAAAGCTTTCTTAGGTATATCCTGCTCTCGAATCTTCAACTGGTGATATCCTGATCGCAGATCGATCTTGGAAAACACCTTAGCTCCTTGCAGCTGATCAAACAAATCGTTGATCATCGGCAGTGGGTACTTGTTCTTGATCGTTACTTCATTCAATCCACGATAATCAACAACCATCCTTAACGATCCATCCTTCTTCTCCACTAGAAGTACCGGTGATCCCCAAGGTGACGAACTTGGGCGAATATAACCTTTATCTAGTAACTCCTTAATCTGCTCCTTAATTTCCTCCGAATCCTGTACGGGCATCCTGTATGGTATCTTAGATAATGGCCCTGTTCCTGGCAAAAGCTCAATCAAAAACTCAATGTCTATATCCGGTGGCATGCCTGGCAACTCTTCAGGAAATACATCTGGATAAATCCTTCACCATTGTTACTTCCTCTTGTACAACTCCTGATAAGGAATTTACTTGAGTCCTAATTGGCACATGCCGGGATACATACTTGATCCTTCGTCCTTCTGGTGTGGTGAGTAAGATCGACTTACTGGCGCAGTCAATGTTCCCTCCATACTTCGATAACCAATCCATGCCTAATATCACATCCAATCCTTGTGACTCCAATACTATTAGGTCTGAGGGGAACAAATAGTTACCAATCCTTAATGGTAACCGATCACACCATAGGCTAGCCATATACTCTGCTCCTGGCGAGGTTACTAACATGGGTGACCTAAGGGCTTGGGTTGGAAATTTAAACTTATCCACGAATCCCCTTGATATGTATGAATGTGATGCACCAGTATCAAAAAGAACGACTGCAGTAAATGACTTAATCAAAAACTTACCTATTACTGCATCAGGCTGGGCTTCAATCTCCTCCATGTTAACATGGTTCACTTGTCCCCTGGTGAAAGGGTTGGGCTTCTTCCGAGAGCTTCCATTGCCGTTTCCATTTTTGGCTTCAGGACATTCATTGGCGTAATGTCCGGTCTTCTGGCACTTGTAGCAAGTAACGTGGCTTAGATCTTTCTTGGCGGGCGTTGTCGGGTTGGAAAGGTTCTGCCCGCTGCTTCCTCCATTATCATTCCCATTCTTGGGGCCACTATGGTTGTGCGAACTTCCTCCATTATGAGTGTGGCCTCCATGGTTATGGATAGGTCCTCCCAAGTTCGGGGTGAAACGGGGTCTCTGCTGAGCTCCAGAATTATACTTCCCTTGTCCATACTTCCTCTTGCGGCTGTCAATCTACTACTGCTTACCTTCAAGCATGAGAGCTCTATCCACCAACTCCTGGTAGTTATTAAAATTGGCCACCATCAACTGCATGCTCAACTCATCATCCAGTCCTTACAGAAACTTATCCTTCTTAGCTGCATCCGTAGCGATGTCATCTGGGGCATAACGTGCTAGCTTACTAAATTCATCCACATACTGGCCTACAGTGCGCCCTCCTTGGCGTAAGTTGCCAAACCCACGCTTCTTCATGGCCATAGCTCCTGCTGATACATGGAAAGTGCGAAAAGCTTGCTGGAACTGGTCCCATGTAATAGTGGCTATAGGATAGGTGACAGTGTAATTCTCCCACCATGAGGCTGCTGGTCCATCCAATTTGTGTGCGGCAAAATGCACCTTCTCAGCATCTGTACATCCTGCAGTGGTTAACTCCCTTCCAATCTTGCGGAGCCAATCATCTGCAACTATTGGCTCGGTGCTACTGGAAAACACCGGCGGCTGCAACCTCAGAAAACGGGCTAAATTGTCAACTAGGGGTGGTGGTGGTGGGTTGTTGTTGTTGTTGCCTTGGTTTTGAACTAACAACTGCATTAGGGTATTCTGCTGCTGGATCAACTGAGTGAGCTCCGGTGGAAAGGTAAATCCGGGGTCACGTCTCGGAGGCATCTGAGCATTTAGAGGGAAGAGAAATAGAATAGAAGGAGGTCTAGTGAGAAAACACTACCCATATGCACTTGAGACAAACACAATCATATCACTCAATCAATCAAAGGCATACAATCGGTCTAGAACTATTATGACAAAGTGCTTGGACTATATTATTTACATGGTGGAATACTACTACTGATATGGTGGTCGTCTAAAAATATTGTTCGGTCGAAGACTCCATGATATCCGCTCCAGCTTCATCAACATAGTCATCATCACTATCGTCGGGATCCGAGTTGGTGTCGTTGATGATGATGTAGTCCTCCAGACGAATCTCCTTGGGTTCGTCGTCTTCTCCTCCTGGCACGGGGTCTCCCATGAATACTCCTAGCTTCCTTTCCAGGTCGTCATTCTTCTTCACTAGTATGACGATTTCTTCCTCATAATCTTCGCGAGTTGCCTTGAGTTCTTCCTCAATCTCATCGCCTTCTTCAGATCTATCATGTCGGCGCACATCTGATTCTCCTGGCGGTGAATGTGCTGGTTTAACTCCTGGATGAAAGCGGCAATTGATCTATCCTTCCTGGTGCTGATCATCTCCCACTGCTCATCTCGGTGCCCACAAATCTGGTAGATAGTATCCTTAAGCTCCTTGTGGTAAACTTCTCCAATGCGTCCCATGGTGATGTGGGCTGCCATACTCTTGCCTAGACTCCAGGTTGGTGCGTCAAAGGAAAACTCTATGGGCTTAGTGACTGGCGTGAATGTCCTTCCTGGAACTTGAACTTGAATCATCCAGTGCTCCTCTTCTGGTGAAGTGGTGTTGTAAGTCCTGGTGAAGCTTGGTATTCCAATGTTCAGGTACTTAGTGACTTCCTTCAAGTGGCGTCCAAAAGGGGTGTCTTCATCCGGTTGTGCAAACTTGTTCCTTGCGTCCGCCATCCTAAAGAGTAGAAAATGGAGAGGAGTCAGAAATGAGAAGAGAGTAGTGATCTAAGGCTTTGGCTTAGTGGTCGTGTTCTATAGTCAGCGTGTGCTGTGATACCATCTTGCAGCGACCAGACCTCAAACGACCGAGTCTCTATGCATCAGTGTCATCCCTGGATCAGTAATGCTGACACGCACAATACTTGAGGATTTATAACAGAGTAGCAATCACACACTTATTACATCGAATGTCTCAAAAGAGAACTTATTACAATAAATATGGCTTAAGGCCATCTAATACGATAACAGCGGAAGGCTTGGAAGATAAAGTGAGTCCATCAACTCCAACGGCATCACTGAGTGAAAGACCACGACCTAAGGCTCCTTACTCGTCGTCTGAAAAGTCCGCAACATGATACGTTGCAGCCCGAAAACAGGTCAGCACATGGAATATGCTGGCAATGTAACACAAGAGAGTAATGAACAGAATAATGCTATCACTACATGCATATATGGCTGGTGGAGGCTGTATGGTTAAAGGGTTTTGCGAAAAGCCAGTTTTTCCCTACTGCAAAGGAATATATTTTATTTAACTACAAAGTTGGTTGAAAACATTGAGAATGGTAAACCCCATCTCAATCCCAATTAAAAAGGTAATTAATAACCCAACAAAAATTAATTTGGAGTGATGAGATCAACATGATAATCCAAGAATCAGATACTCAAGATGTCCATAACCGGGGACACGGCTAACCATGATTAGTTTGCACACTCTGCAGAGGTTTGTGCACTTTTCCCCACAAGACTCGATCTCCTCCGTTGGATTTCTCGCACTACATGGTGTTTGAGAAACGCATGACTGAGACACAGTCTTTCAGAAGCGTTAGCACCTTACGATGGGTAGATAGTACCACCTACATCCCCTACATCTGCTAGTCTACCACTGTAAGAGTTCACACTACTTAATCAACTATGCCAGAGCCCATAATGGCATGTGGCTGCACACGGAAGTTTCTAGTATGAAAAATCTCATGATCCCTTTGAGCCTGGGTGGCGGTCCATAGGAAAATCACACGGTACCCCGGGATTTCCAAAAAATACATGCAATCACTGGATACCCCAGGTGCCTCAATCCACCTAGATGTGTATTTAAGTTGCCACCTTAAGTTAAACCATTGATTAACAATCTCACAACTGTCATGGATACACTCAACCCAATCCACGTGTACGAGCATAGCATGGCAATATAAGCAACGTAGAAGTAACTCGCAAAGGTTTGATAATAAAACAGGTGACAGATTCTACCTCATCATCTACTTCCCAATACCCACATGTTATCAATCCTACTCATGCAATGTGTGAGGGTTGAAACTAATGCATAAAAACTGGGTAATGAAAAGCATGATCAAAGTGTTACTTGCCTTGCTGATGATCCGTGAAACTAAGAGACTCGACGTAGCACGCTTCGCACTCCGGGTACTCTATCGCAAACAAGAAAACATGCAATAAGCAATCAAGCAAGAGCACGGGTAAAAATCAAATAAGAGATATAACCAGAAAGTTCAACTTAAGAACTCCGGTTGGCAAAAAGAATCAAATCAAACGAAGCAACAAAACTCAAACAGCGAAAGAAAACAAGCTCCGATTACTAATCTGGACTAAAGTCAAATTTTACACTAGCAAAACCTTGTTCAAGTAGATTAAACAAAAATAGGGTTCCGATACGAAACTCTAGGCGCTTGAATCGCCTAACTCCGATAAACGAGCGAAAAGTTATACTAGAACGAAAATCGGATCAGAAATCACGATCGAAAATAATCACGGAAAATCATGAAAACCGTTCGTTAAAACGAACGTAAGGACGGGCGTTCGCTAAATAACTAAACTGGGAAAGAAAAAAAAACCGAACCAGATCTAAAAAAACGGATCTAGGGTTTTCTAAAAAACCCAATGGTTTTCTAACGAAAACTGCGGCGGCGGCTACCTCGACGACTCCGGCGAGGGCGACGACGGGTCCGGCAGTGGTGGTCGGCGGCGACAGGCGGCGGCGCGGGCGGCGGCTCCGGCTAGGGTTAGGGTTTGGGGCGGGGCGCGGCTGGTGGGTCCGGGGTGCGGGGCGGCGGCTTATAAGAGGGCCAGCCCGAGGTCTCCTGGTCGGGTACGGCCCGAAGTCGATTTGACTTTTTTTAAATAAATTTCGACATGCAGAAAAAGAAAGAAAAGAAATACTAAACGGACTCCAAAAATCCCGAAATAAATTTTCCCCGTCCTCTAAAAATAGGCCGGACAAGGTGAACATTTATTTGGGCCTAAAATGCAATTTTGAAAACACATTTTTTCCTAATTCTAATAAAATAGCAATAAAACTTTGAATAATAATCTTATTTGATTTTAATACTAAAGCTCCAATATTTCTTTATTTTGAGGAAGTCATTTTATCCTCTCTCTTTAATTTTTATAGAAGAAATACTTGAAGATAAAATAATTAAAATCAAATGATCCTCTTTTCAAAATTTGGGAAAAACTCAAATATGAAAATAATGAAATTCCCAACTCTCTCCGTGGGTCCTTGTGTTGCGTAGAATTTCTAGGATCTAGCCAAAATGCAACAAAATATGATATGCAATGATGATCTAATGTATAACATTCCAAATTGAAAATTTGGGATGTTACACTATCTTTATTTTTAATATCGGGTCTAGCAATTCTAGCAGCTTCATCACAGAAGTAAATAACATGCCCATCAATATTATCAGTCAAGAGATCTTTAACCACAGAAATACTAGGTTCAACTTTAATTTGCTCAGAGGGTGTAGGTGTTCTAGTATTACTCTTACGAACCACAGTTGAAGCTTTAGCATGATCCTTTATTCTAAAAGGGAAATGTGGTTTCTCAATATAAGCAGTAGGAACAACATGATCATTATAAGTGATAGTCTTTTCTTCAACTTTAATAGGTGCAACTACTTTTACTTCAATGGGAGGATTATACTTAAACCACTTCTCCTTAGGGAGATTAACATGAGTAGCAAAGGATTCACAGAAAGAAGCTACTATCTCAGAGTCAAGTCCATATTTAGTGCTAAATTCACGGAAAGCATCGGTATCCATAAAAGATTTAACACAATCAAACTTAGGTATTATACCTGGCTCCTTACCTTCACCGAGATCCCAATCTTTAGAGTTGCATTTAATTCTTTCCAATAAATCCCATTTGAATTCAATAGTCTTGATCATAAAAGAGCCAGTACAAGAAGTATCGAGCATGGAGCGATTATCGAGAGAAAGCCGAGCATAATTTTTTTGAATAATAATTTCTCTTGAGAGCTCATGATTGGGGCATGAATATTAATCCTCCCCCAATCTTGAGTGATGCTTTCTCCTTCACGAGGCCAAAAATTATATATATAATTACGATCACGATGAACAAGATGCATAGGATAAAACTTCTGATGAAATTCCAATTTCAATCGGTTGTAGTTCCATGATCCCATATCATCACATAGCCTAAACCATGTCAATGCCTTTCCCTTCAAAGATAAATGGAAGACCTTCTTCTTGAGAACATCCTCGGGCATACCTGCAAGCTTAAATAATCCACAAACTTCATCCACATAGATTAGGTGCAAATCGGGATGCAATGTTCCATCACCTGTGAAAGGATTAGTTAGCAGTTTCTCTATCATACCCGAAGGAATTTCAAAGTAAACATTTTAAGTAGGTTCAGTAGGTTGAGGAGAAACTCTTTGCTCTAATGGTCAGGGTGAAGATACCCCGAACAAGCCCCTCAAAGGATTATGTTCCATAGTAACAAGTGACAGTAAATTTCAGCACACTATATGAATTTTTCCTTACCAAATTCCACCTACCAAAAGCGCTTCACTCCCCGGCAACGGGGCCAGAAAAGAGTCTTGATGACCCACAAGTATAGGGGATCTATCATAGTCCTTTTGATAAGTAAGAGTGTCGAACCCAACGAGGAGCAGAAGGAAATGATAAGCAGTTTTCAGTAAGGTATTCTCTGCAAGCACTGAAATTATCGGTAATAGATAGTTTTGTGATAAGGTAATTTGTAACAGGTAACAAGTAATAAAAGTAAATAAGATGCAGCAAGATGGCCCAATCCTTTTTGTAGCAAAGGACGAGCCTGGACAAACTCTTATAATATGATTCACGTTCGGTACTTTAATAATTTGATATGTGGGTGGACCAGTGCTTGGGTGCTGCCCTTCCTTGGACAAGCATCCCACTTATGATTAACCCCTCTTGCAAGCATCCGCAACTACAAAAGAAGTATTAAGGTAAACCTAACCATAGCATGAAACATATGGATCCAAATTAGCCCCTTACGAAGCAACTCATAACTAGGGTTTAAGCTTCTGTCACTCTAGCAACCCATCATCTACTTATACTCCACAATGCCTTCCTCTAGGCCCAAACAATGGTGAAGTGTCATGTAGTCGATGTTCACATGACACCACTAGAGGAGAGACAACATACATCTCATCAAAATATCAAACGAATACCAAATTCACATGACTACTTATAGCAAGACTTCTCCCATGTCCTCAGGAACAAACGTAACTACTCACAAATCATATTCATGTCCATAATCAGAGGGGTATTAATATGCATAAAGGATCTGAACATATGATCTTCCACCGAATAAACCAACTAGCATCAACTACAAGGAGTAATCAACACTACTAGCAACCCACAGGTACCAATCTGAGGTTTTGAGACAAAGATTGGATACAAGAGATGAACTAGGATTTGAGATGAGATGGTGCTGGTGAAGATGTTGATGGAGATTGACCCCATCCCGATGAGAGGATCGATGGTGATGATTTCCCCCTCCCAGAGGGAAGTTTCCCTAGTAGAACAGCTCTGCCAGAGACCTAGATTGGTTCCACCAAGGTTCCGCCTCGTGGCGGCGGAGTTTCGTCCCATGAGCTTGCTTATGATTTTGTTCTAGACAAAAGACCTCATATAGGAGAATATGGGCATCAGAGGGCTGCTAGAGGGCCCACGAGGCAGGGGGCACGCCCCCACCCTCGTGGATGGTGGGTGGCCCCCTCTGGTACTTCTTTCGCCCAATATTTTTTATATATTCTGAAACGTGCTCCCATGAAGTTTCAGGACTTTTGGAGATGTGTAGAATAGGGCTCTAATATTTGCTCCTCTTCCAGCCCAGAATTCCAGATGCCGGCATTCTCCCTCTTCATGCAAACCTTGTAAAATAAGAGAGAATAGGCATAAGTATTGTGACATATTGTGTAATAACAGCCCATAATGCAATAAATATCGATATAAAATCATGATGAAAATGGATGTATCAACATGTAGGGGACTAACAATGTTCGTCAAGTGAATCTCAGGTGTTAGTCCCCGGTTCATCAAAAGTGTGTGGATCGTGAGCAGACGAAGTGGATTGTACTCAAGGAAGACATATCAAATTGAATACATATTTGTTTTCTTGTGTATAGGATCCCGCACTATTAAGAGAGGATTGATAGGGTTAGTAAAATACTTGCTCTTGCCACAAATATCCTTCCCAAAATTCATCAGATCTATCACTATACTCTTTGGCTCATTCTACCTCTGGCCATGCCGGATGTCCAGGCTGCCAGCCGGATGTCCGGGCCTCCTGCCGGATGTCCGGTCGGCACACCGGATATCCGGACCCTGCTATCCAGAATACAATATATGGTGGAGTTTCCTTCCGGATGTCCGGCCCTCCATGCCGGATGTCCGGGCTCTCCATACACCCTGGATTTCCGGGCCTCCATGCCAGATGTCCGACCACCTTGCCGGATGTCCGGTCCTTCCAGTATCGCCGGATGTCCGGGCTGCGCCCCGGATGTCTGGATCCTCTATTCTGTTCTTTGCTTTCTGCCTCTGTCTACACTTACCGCACTAAGCCGGATGTCTGGGCCCTGTCCGGGCCCTGTCCCGGATGTCCGGCCTACCCTGTCACTTACACTACAATGGCCATATTTTCTCACACACAATATATAGCCCTCTTCCCCCATGGGAGAGGGTTGACCATTCACATTGAGAAAACCCTAGAACACATTTCACTCTCTCTCTCACTCATCCACACCAAATCTTAGATCCCTAAGGGATTTGAGAGCATTTGAGAGAAGTTGTCCAACCAAGTGATAGATCCACTCCTTCCCCTTCTTTGCACCAAAGAAATTCATGATTTGAGCAAGTCTTGAGCTTTTCCCCATCGTTCTTGTTACTCTTGGAGGTTGGAGACTCCTAGGCGGTTGGAGTCTTTCGGAGAGGAATCGACCATTCTGATTACCCCCAGAAAAATTTGTGAGGGTTTGGAGACCACCCCAAGGTCTACCACTAGTGGTTGAGAAATGCCTTTGTGGTGTTGTCTCAAAGGGAGAATAGGGTGAGCCTTCGTGGTGTTGGTGTGCCTTCGTGGTAATATCCACCTCTCTAATGGTGACGTAGCTTCCCTCCAAGGAAGTGAACATGGGCATACATCCTCGTCTCCCGGAGTTGCGGTTATTCCTAACCCTAACTCTCTACTTGTGGTTACTTGTCTCTTAGCACTTACTTATATCATATTGTGCTTTCTTACTCACATATTTGTGTTACTTGTTTATATTTCTTAGCCCTTAGCATCATACGTGCAATTGTTAGGCTCACTTTCATATTCCGCATTATTGCCTAAAATTGCTAAGTAATAATTAAAATTTGTAATTGTACCTATTCACCCCCTCTAGGTACATCTCGATCCTTTCAATTGGTATAAGAGCCGCGTGCTCTATTCTTGTGGCTTAACTGCCCTAGAGCGAGATGAACCCCGATGGAACTCCCCTTGTTGCGGATCCAAAGAATACAGGCGCGGCTTCCATGGAAGTCAAGTCCTTCACTTCCGAGGATCTGGAACGGGATCTTGCTAAGAAAAAGTAGGAGCATGATGCTTCTCTTGAGGCCTTGGTCCAAATGAGACTAGCCACACTAACCACGATGTTTGCACCACTTTCTGGTGGTGCGGCCTCGAGGCCAGCTGTGCCTACACTGGTACGCGTCGGTGCTATACAAACGGTTTTAAACCCCTTTCCACGACGGCATTTGGAACCGTCGCCCAGTGAGTGTGGGCGATAGGGGGGTCCTTCCCACACGACCCAGAAACCGTTGGGGATATGCCCTCCTAGCACACACGCTCGGCAAAATGAGGTTGTGTGCGACCGACGAGTGCTCAAATATGGAAATACGTACAATAGAGCTAAATAATACAATTCTACATGCAAAATTGTTTTCGGTCTCAAGTACATCCCACACAGTCAGTCCCCGCTAAACATTTCCGTAAATATGTACATCCCACATAGTCGCTCCAAGGAAAACATTTCCGTTCACAGGTACATCACACACAATTTTCCCGTTAAATCGTTTGCGTTATTGAATGTATCACACACGGTCCATAGAAGAAACTGTGTGGCAAAGGTTGTCCATCACACACAGTTTTTATGTGGTAAACGTTTGCGCAAGGTGGCCTAACGCAAACAGTTTTCAAGAGAAATTCGTGTGTGATTGTTCATTGATCCAACACGGTTTATTCCTAGAAACTGTGTGCGTTGCCTGGGTCATCGCCCACGGTATTTTTTCAAAAACCATGTGCAATAGAAAAACCCAATTAGCAGGCTAATTGCCCTATTTTTAATAATCCATTTATTAATCTAATTGACATTCAAATTAAGCACATAATATATTTCATTTCCATATTAAGGAAGTAGAATTTCATAATTGAAATACATCAGAGTACAACATTATATAGCTTCAGCACTCAGCTACGCCATTACACAACTGCACCAGCACCAAGTTTCACATGCAACATGTAGAACCTTTTGAAATTAGCATCATAGACGGTATATACACATATGCATCTCATCTAGAAAACTGCTGAAGCGAAAGTCGAATATTGAGCCTTCATTCATGTCGAAGGTCTTTGCAACTTTAGGCCCGTGCCCGTGGATGATTGACCGTCCATCCTTCGTCCTCTTCAGGAACACTTCAATATTGAACCGTGGGTGTTGTATGAAAACCTTCCTCGCCTCCTGACCATAGAGGTGGTTTGAGAGGTAATCATCAGTAAACTGCTTTGGAAAGGCCTGAAAACAAGGATGTGCATCAATATCTTCTCTATATTGGAAATGGGGCAAAGGAATAAAAAAAGGCAAGGTATAACAGTTAGTACCATCTTGTAGTGAACTGATGTCTTCTTCATTGTGCAGACAAAGATCTGGTTGTTTTTGTCGCTAATTTCTTTATCCTAACAATATTTCTGAGTTTCTTGATTTGATTGATATTCATGGACAACTCATTTCCCCATATGCAAAAAGGGTCGAACAGTGGGTCAAAACCTCTGACAGCAGGACCTACATGTGCAAGACCAAATTGATAAAAACCTAAATATTAGAATGGTTCCTGCAATTGCACAATAATGTGCTATTAGACAATGGACCATGCACGTGCTAACCTCGATTTGTAAACCTTAGTGCATCCCATTGTTTCCCTGCAACACATATAAGGTAGTTAGTCATCAGGTTAAGTAAGGGTTTGAAGGAAATATGCCCTAGAGGCAATAATAAAGTTGTTATTTATATTTTCTTATATCATGATAAATTTTTATTATTCATGCTAGAATTTTATTAACCGGAAACTTAGTACATGTGTGAATACATAGACAAACAGAGTGTCACTAGTATGCCTCTACTTGACTAGCTCGTTGAATCAATGATGGTTATGTTTCCTAACCATAGACATGAGTTGTCATTTTATTAACGGGATCACATCATTAGAGAATGATGTAATTGACTTGACCCATCCATTAGATTAGCACGATGATCGTTTAGTTTGTTGCTATTGCTTTCTCCATAACTTATACATATTCCTATGACTATGAGATCATGCAACTCCCAAATACATATTCCCATTGTTTGATGCGAGACAGCTATTCATTTAAATCAGAGAATAATGGTTGTTCTATTTATATGAGTAATATCTTTTATGGTCATGCACCCTTGATGAGTGGTCTATTTTTACTAAATCTTGATAGTAGTGATACACATGTTCATAGTATTGAAGCCATAAGATGCAGAGTTGATAATGATAGTGCAACTTATTTGTGGCATTGCCATTTAGGTCATATTGGTGTAAAGCGCATGAAGAAACTCCATTCTGATGGACTTCTGGAAACACTTGATTATGAATCACTTGGTACTTGCGAACGATGGCTCATGGGCAAGATGACTAAAACTTCGTTCTCCGGAACAATGGAGCGAGCAACAGAGTTATTGGAAATCATACATACCAATGTATGTGGTCCAATGAACATTGAAGCTCGCGGCGGATATCGTTATTTTCTCACCTTCACAGATGATTTAAGCAGATATGGGTATATCTACTTAATGAAACATAAGTCTAAAACATTTGAAAAGTTCAAAGAATTTCAGAGTGAAGTGGAAAATCACCGTAACAAGAAAATCAAGTTTCTGCGATCTGATCGTGGTATTTGAGTTATGAGGTTGGACTTCATTTGAAACAATGCGGAATAGTTTCGCAACTCACGCCACCTGGAACACCACAATGTAATGGTGTGTTCGAACGTCGTAACCGCACTTTATTAGATATGGTGCGATCTATGATGTCTCTCACTGATTTACTGCTATCATTTTGGGGTCATGCTTTAGAGACGGTTGCATTCACATTAAATAGGGCACCATCTAAATCCATTGAGACGACACCTTATGAACTGTGGTTTGGCAAGAAACCCAAGTTGTCGTTTCTTAAAGTTTGGGGCTGCGATGCTTATGTGAAAAATATTGAACCTGATAAGCTCGAACCCAAATCAGAGAAATGTGTCTTCATAGGATACCCAAAGGATACTGTTGGGTACACCTTCTATCACAGATCCGAAGGCAAGATATTCATTGCTAAAAATGGATCCTTTCTAGGGAAGGAATTTCTCTCGAAAGAAGTGAGTGGGAGGAAAGTAGAACTTGACGAGGTAATTGTACCTTCTCCCTTATTGCAAAGTAGTTCATCACTGAATCAGTTCCAGTGATTCCTATACCAGTAAGTGAGGAAGCTAATGATGATGATCATGAAACTTCTGATCAAGTTACTACCGAACCTCGTAGGTCAACCAGAGTAAGATCCGCACCAGAGTGGTACGGTAATCCTAGTCTGGAAGTCATGTTACTTAACCATGACGTACCTACGAATTATGAGGAAGCAATGATGAGCCCAGATTCCGCAAAATTGCTTGAGGCCATGAAATCTGAGATGGGATCCATGTATGAGAACAAAGTATGGACTTTGGTTGACTTGCCCGATGATGGGCATGCCATAGAGAATAAATGGATCTTCAAGAAGAAGACTAACGCTGACGGTAATATTACTCTCTGCAAAGCTCGACTTGTTGCAAAAGGTTTTCGACAAGTTCAAGGAGTTGACTACAATGAGACCTTCTCACTCGTAGCGATGCTCAAGTCCGTCCGAATCATGTTAGCAATTGCCGCATTTTATGGTTATGAAATTTGGCAAACGGATGTCAAACTGCATTCCTTAGTGGATATCTTAAAGAAGAGTTGTATATGATGCAACCAAAAGCTTTTGTCGATCCAAAAGGTGCTAACAAAGTGTGCAAGCTCCAGTGATCCATTTATGGACTAGTGCAAGCCTCTCGGAGTTGAAATATACGCTTTGATAGTGTGATCAAAGCGTATGGTTTTATACAGATTTTTGGAGAAGCCTGTATTTACAAGAAAGTGAGTGGGAGCTCTATAGCATTTCTGATATTGTATGTAGATGACATATTGTTAATCGGAGATGATACTGAATTTCTGAATAGCATAAAAGGATACTTGAATAAGAATTTTTCAATGAAAGAACTCGGTGAATCTGCTTATATATTGGGCATCATGATCTATAGAGATAGATCAAGACGCTTAATTGGACTTTCATAAAGCACATACCTTGATAAAGTTTTCAAGAAGTTCAAAATGGATCAAGCAAAGAAATGGTTCTTGCCTGTATTACAAGGTGTGAAGTTGAGTCAGACTCAATGCCCGACCACTGCACAAGATAGAGAGAAAATGAAAGGTGTTCCCTATGCTTCAGCCATAGGCTCTATCATGTATGAAATGTTGTGTACTAGACCTGATGTGTGCCTTGCTATCAGTTTAGCAGGGAGGTACCAAAGTAATCCAGGAGTGGATCACTGGATAGTGGTCAAGAACATCCCGAAATACCTGAAGCTCGTCGTAAACGGTTACGTCAATGCTAGCTTTGACACTGATCCGGATGAATCTAAGTCACAAACCGGATATGTATTTTTATTAAATGGTGGAGCTGCTAGTTCGTGCAGTTCCAAGCAGAGCGTCATGGCGGGATCTACGTGTGAAGCGGAATACTTAGCTGCTTCGGAAGCAGCAAATGAAGGAGTCTGGATGAAGGAGTTCATATCCGATCTAGGTGTCATACCTAGTGCATTGGGTCCAATGAAAATCTTTTGTGACAATACTGGTGCAATTGCCTTGGCAAAGGAATCTAGATTTCACAAGAGAACCAAGCGCCTCAAGAGACGCTTCAATTCCATCTGCGATCAAGTCAAGGAGGGAGACATAGAGATTTGCAAGATACATATGGATCTGAATGTTGCAGACCCGTTGACTAAGACTCTCTCACGAGAAAAACATGATCAACACCAAGACTCCATGGGTGTTAGAATCATTACAATGTAATCTAGATTATTGACTCTAGTGCAAGTGGGAGATTGAAGGAAATATGCCCTAGAGGCAATAATAAAGTTGTTATTTATATTTCCTTATATCATGATAAATGTTTATTATTCATGCTAGAATTGTATTAACCGGAAACTTAGTACATGTGTGCATACATAGACAAACAGAGTGTCACTAGTATGCCTCTACTTGACTAGCTCGTTGAATTAATGATGGTTATGTTTCCTAACCATAGACATGAGTTGTCATTTGATTAACAGGATCACATCATTAGAGAATGATGTGATTGACTTGACCCATCCATTAGCTTAGCACGATGATTGTTTAGTTTGTTGCTATTGCTTTCTCCATAACTTATACATGTTCCTATGACTATGAGATCATGCAACTCCCGAATACCGGAGGAACACTTAGTGTGCTATCAAACATCACAACATAACTGGGTGACTATAAAGATGCTCCACAGGTGTCTCCGATGGTGTTTGTTGAGTTGGCATAGACCGAGATCAGGATTTGTCACTCCGAGTATCGGAGAGGTATCGTTGGGCCCTCTCGGTAATGCACATCACTATAAGCCTTGCAAGCAATGTGACTAATGAGTTAGTGGTGGGATGATGCATTACGTAACGAGTAAATAGACTTGCCGGTAACGAGATTGAACTAGGTATTGAGATACCGACGATCGAATGTCGGGCAAGTAACATACCGATGACAAAGGGAATAACGTATATCGTTATACGGTTTGACTGATAAAGATCTTCGTAGAATATGTGGGAGCCAATATGAACATACAGGTTCTGCTATTGGTTATTGACTGGAGACGTGTCTCGGTCATGTCTAGATAGTTCTCGAACCCGTAGGGTCCGCACGCTTAACGTTCGGTGACGATCGGTATTATGAGTTTATGTGTTTTGATGTACCGAAGGTAGTTCAGAGTCCTGGATATGATCACAGACATGACGAGGAGTCTCGAAATGGTCGAGACATAAAGATTGATATATTGGATGGCTATATTCGGACACCGGAAGTGTTCCGGGTGATTTCGGAGAAAACCGGAGTGCCGGAGGGTTACCGGAACCCCCCCCCCCCCGCCCCCCCGGGGGAAAGTTGGGCCTTCATGGGCCATAGGGAAGAGGGGAGGCAGCCCACAGGGGGCAGCCGCGCCCCCTCCCTATAGGGATTCCAAATTGGACTAAGGAGGGGGCGTGCCGCCCTTTCCTTCTCCTCTTCCTCTCCCTTCCTTCCTTCCCCTTCTCCTCCTAGTAGGACCAGGAAAGGAGGAATCCTACTCCTACTAGGAGGAGGATTCCTCGTCCCTTGGTGCACCACTAGGGCCGGCTGGCCTCCCCCTTGCTCCTTTATATACGGGGGCAGGGGGCACCCTAGAACACACAAGTTGTTGTTTCCAGCCGTGTGCAGTGCCCCCCTCCACCATAATCCACCTTGGTCATATTGTAGCGGTGCTTAGGCGAAGTCCTGTTCCGGTAGCATCATCATCATCACCATCATCATGCCGTCGTGCTGACGAAGCTCTCCCTTGACACTTTGCTGGATCGTGAGTTCGTGGGATGTCACCAAGCTGAACGTGTGCAGATCGCGGAGGTGCCATACTTTCGGTACTAGGATCGGTCAATCGTGAAGACATATGACTAAACCAACCGCATTGTCATAACGCTTCCGCTTACGGTCTACGAGGGTACGTAGACAACACTCTCCCCTCTCGTTGCTATGCATCAACATGATCTTGCATGTGCGTAGGATTTTTTTGAAATTATTGCGTTCCCAACAAGGTTCGCATGCTTTCAGTAAAATATGTTGATAAAAAATAAGACATTGCAAATTCTAGTGAACCAAGCAGTTAACTAAACACCACAACAAATGGACCAAACATTAACTAAGCACCACATTGCACAATATAACATACTCCTAATAGAAGATCAGACAGTTAACCAAACAGTTAACTACAACCAATTGTAGCAGTTGTATTTGTTTCTCATGTATTTACTATAGCCAAATTCAATTTATTCCTCACATGGTATACAATAACAGAATGCACCCACAACTATTGAACATCGCATTGCAGAATTGAACCAAACAGTTAACTAAACACCACAACACAAATGGACCAAACGTTAAGTGAGCACCACATTGCACAATGTATAACCAAACCAAGCATGCTTGACAACTTGGAAATATAGCAATTGTATTCGTTTCTCATGTATTTTGTAAATATAAATTCGATTTATTTCTCACATGGAAGACAATACAAAATTGCAGCCTGAAGAATTGAACATCACATTTGCAGAATTGAACCAAATAGTTAACTGAAGACGATAACTAATTAACAAAATAGTTAATAAATGAGCACCACACTGCACGACATATAGAACATATACACTAGAGCAACAGATTGCATGATAAAATTAGATAGCACAATTCACTAGAATTTGTGAAGGAAAAGTAGGAGCAGCACACCCAACGGGTAAATTGAGCATGCTTAACCGTTGTAGCTAGCAAATGGCAAGGTGCTCCTCCAAGATCAGGGGGTCGGCATGAATGGCAGCCATCGCGACCTCATCCGCGCGTGCAACCGCGATTTTCTTCTCCGCTGCCAAATGCTCCTTGAGATCCTGGCTATACTGCGTGCACCATGGCTTAGGGCAGCGCTTATTTGGTGGAGGGGTCGGTGATTTCGATGGAAGGTGTCACGCTCATGCCGGTGGTTGGGGCATGTGGGATGTGGAAGGAGGAGGAGGATGGGGTTCGGGTGTGGATTACCTGCTTGGATAAACGAGGCCGAGAAGCGCGAAGGAGGGTCGCCGACGAGGAGGCGGCGCTGCAAGCAAGGAGTGAAGGTTTCAACTTGGAAAGGAAGGTGGAAATAGGGGAAATGTGACTTCTGGTAAGGGGGAGGGGCGGGGAGGTAGATATTTCCGCGGAAGCGAAAATTTGGAATCGCTTCAGCGAAAAAATTGGCGCACAAAGTGTCATCAGACACCGTCCCTTATTCAGAACTGTGTACGATATGTGAACATTACAAACGATTTAGATAGCTTAACCCGTGTGTGTTGAGTTTGAACGTCAAAAATTTTGGTTCGAATTTCCATGGTTACAGTGGTCATCCACGTCATTGCATAATTTGGGTACACAAAGGAGACTACAGCACACCCACACTTCTTAATTGAGCAAGTTCAGCAATTAAACAGAGCTAGCTGACCTAAACATTACTCTAACAAATTAAAGACTGACACTCTTAATTAAACAAACCAAAGAGTCTACTACGGCTGGTGCTCGTCGATCTCCGCCGCCGCCTCCATGTCCAGCTCGCGCCCGATGGTCTCCTGGGGAAGGGGCTCCATGGCATCCATCACACCATACTCGGCAAGCATCTCACCATCCGCGTCCGCCATGTATTTGGAAAAGGCCACCACAAGCTGGGCGTGGGCGAACGCGATCTGGGCTTGGACCGGCTCCGTTGTCGCAAGGTATGCATCGGAGGAACGGACGGCTGCTCGAACGCTCTCGGCGATTGCTAGCTCCTCGGCCGTGGGTTGCCGACCGTTGTTGGAGAAGCTTCGTTCGATTTGTGCGGTGACCGCCAGGAGCTGGGCCTGGGCGGCCTCCATCAGGGCTAAGGCCGCCGTTGCGGAACGGATAGCTGTTGTGCCGCTCTCGCCAGTTGCTATCCCCGAGGCAGATGTTCCTGCCGCCACCTGAGAAGCAACAACTACCGTTTGGGCTGCCTTGGCCGCCCGGTCGCAGATTGCGGCCGTGCTCATGCACCTTGTTAGCACGCGCAAGGCGGCTGCGGCCGTGCTTTCGCTAGAGTGGGCCACCGAAGTTGCCCTCACGATGCGGGTCCACGTGCCCATCTTTCACGAGCGACGATTGAACAGTGAAATGATATTTGGGGAACGACCTAGTGTGCTTGAGACGCCGGCTGTGGACTGTAGCCGACGCACCTTCTCGCGTAAGCCATTGGCATACTATACACCGACGGTGCTCCAGGATATTTTGTGCTGCATGTCACACGGTTGGTGATAATAAACTGTGTGCGATCTACTTTATTTTTCATCTTGATTTGAATTAAATAATGGGGTACAATGGCAATGGACGGTGTTTGAATTGCTAGACCTTTTATCTAGAGTGAACATGCAACTATATGTGTGTCGTAAAAGAATAGGAATTATTCAGGGTTCGTTTGAACATTTTATACATTAAATTGGTTTTCTAGCCATTTCAGGTGCACAATTCAAAATTAAACTACATGCACATGCTCCGGTGCACCAACATGGGTTGTAAAATCATATATATGTCCATGGGTTTATGCTTATCTCCCATGCAAGAAATGGGGATGAAATTCGAAGACCACAACACCGTGGCTCTCCGACAAACATCGACGTACATGCTTTTGTAATTCTAGTAAATCCAAAATTCGTCCGAAATTCATGAAACTTGGCATGCTATCATGGAGCGACATTAACATGCCGTGGTAAAAAATTGGTCGCATTTGGGGCAGGTTTGGGTATAAGCTTCTCATAAACCAGAGCTTCTCACAACAAGTGTGATGGTTTCGGTAGGGAACGTTTCACCTTTCTGGATGAAACGATATCCGTTGCCTCTTCTCGATTTCAATTTTTTTTCCTAGTGTCAACATAGAACAACAGGAGTGTTGTGTCAATTTTTTGGGTTTTTTGGGGTTCGCTTGGACACTTTTATACATTAACTGAGTTTTCTATGTATTGATGTGCATAATTCAAATTTGAACTACACGCACATGCTCTAATGCATATAAATTAGTTAAAAAATTCAAATCTGTGTCCTTGGTTGCCTGCTTAGGTCCCATGCAAGAAATGGGAATGAATGTCAAACACCCTGCCACCGTCACTCGACCGCAAACATTGAGATACCTAGTTTTTAAATTCTAGTAAATCCAAAACTCGTCTGAAATTCATGAAACTTGGCATGCTATCATGGAGCGGCATCAACATGTCGTGGTAAATTTTTTGTCCCATTTGGGGCTGGTTTGGGTATATGCTTCTCACAACAAGCATGATGGTTTCGGTAGGGAACGTACCACCTTTGGGGACGAAACTATATCCATTGCCTCTTATTGCTTTCAAAAATTTTCTCGCATCAACATAGAACAACAAGAGTGTTGTGTCAATTTTTGTGATTTTTCGGGGTTCGTTTGGACATTTTTATGCATTAACTGAGTTTTCAATGCATTTAGGTGCATAATTCAAATTTGAACTACATGCACATGCTCCAGTGCATATAAATTGGTTGAAAAATCAAATCTGTGTCCTTGGGTGCATGCTTAGGTCCCATGCAAGAAATGGGAATGAATTTCAAACACCAGGGCACCGTTGATTCAGGCAAAATGTTGAGATACTTTATTTTTAAATTCTAGTAAATCCAAAACTCATCTGAAATTCATGAAACTTGGCATGCTATCATGGAGCGGCATCAACATGCCGTGGTAAAATTTTTGTCCCATTTGGGGAAGGTTTGGGTATATGCTTCTCACAAACCAGAGCTTCTCACAACAATCATGATGGTCTAGTAAATCCAAAACTCGTTTGAAATTCATGAAACTTGGCATGCTATCACGGAGCGGCATCAACATGCCGTGGTAAAAATTTTGTCCCATTTGGGGCAGGTTTGGGTATATGCTTCTCACAAATCAGAGCTTCTCACAACAATCATGATGGTTTCGGTAGGGAACGTCCCACCTTTGGGGACGAAACAATATCCATTGCCTCTTATTGCTTCCAATTTTTCTCATGTCAACATAGAACAACAGGAGTGTTGTGTCAATTTTTGTGATTTTTCAGGGTTCGTTTGGACATTTTAATGCATTAACTAAGTTTTCAATGTATTTATGTGCATAATTCAAATTTGAACTACATGCACATGCTCTAGTGCATATAAATTGGTTGAAAAATAAAATCTGTGTCCTTGGGTGCATGCATAGGTCCCATGCAAGCAATGTGATTGAATTTCAAACACCAGGGCACTGTTGATTGCCGGCAAAACATTGAGATGCATGGTTTTTAAATTGTAGTAAATCCAAAACTCATTTGAAATTCATGAAACTTGGCATGCTATCATGGAGTGGCATCAACATGCCGTGGTAATTTTTTTGTCCCATTTGGGACAGGTTCGGGTATATGCTTCTCACAAACCAGAGCTTCTCACAACAAGCATGATGGCTTCGGTAGGGAACGTCCCACCTTTGGTGACGAAACGATATGCTTTGCCTCTTATAGCTTTCAAATTTTTTCCTCATGTCAACATCGAACAACAGGAGTGTTGTGTCTATTTTTTGTGATTTTTGGGGTTCGTTTGGACATTTTATGCATTAACTGAGTTTTCAATGCATTTATGTGCATAATTCAAATTTGAACTACATGCACATGCTCAAGTGCATATAAATTGGTTGAAAAATCAAATATGTTTCCTTGGGTGCATGCTTAGGTCCCATGCAAGAAATGGTAATGAATTTCAATCACCAGGGCACCGTTGACTGCCGGCACAACATTGAGATACCTGGTTTTTAAATTGTAGTAAATCCAAAACTCGTGTGAAATTCATGAAACTTGGCATGCTATCATGGAGCGGCACCAACATGCCGTGGTAAATTTTTTGTCCCATTTGGGGCAGGTTTGGGTATATGCTTATCACAAACAAGAGTTTCTCACAACAAGCATGATGGTTTCGGTAGGGAATGTCCCACCTTTGGGGACGAAACGATATCCATTGCCTCTTATTGCTTGCAAAAATTTTCTCGTGTCAACATAGAACAACAGGAGTGTTATGTCAATTTTTGTGATTTTTCGGGGTTCGTTTGGACATTTTTATGCATTAAGTGAGTTTTCAATGCATTTATGTGCATAATTCAAATTTGAACTACATGCACATGCTCCAATGCATATAAATTGGTTGAAAAATCAAATATGTGTCCTTGGGTGCATGCTTAGGTCCCATGCAAGAAATGGGAATGAATTTCATACACCAGGGTACCGTTGATTCCGGCAAAACGTTAAGATACTTTATTTTTAAATTCTAGTAAATCCAAAACTTGTCTGAATTTCATGAAACTTGGCATTCTATCATGGAATGGCACCCGACATGCTGTGGTATTTTTCAAATGTCCATTTTTAGAGAAGGCGCACTCGAATAATGACAGCCAACAAAGGCTTTTTGAAAAAATAGCTGCCACTTTAATATCTCAAACGTTTGTATAATTCAAACCATGTGCGTTACATTAACCATTCACGTGACGCCACATGTCTTGGTTTTAATGGCTGTAGGAGGTGCTGTGCGGACAACTGCTTGACCTTGACTGAATGGGATGCGTGCGAGTGCAGTCCAGTGCGTAGGCTGGCCGAGAGGCGTGCAAGCTATCCTCAAATGTGTAGGCTCACCAGGAAGCGTGCAAGCTGTACGCTGCGCAGGCTCACTGGGAAGCGAGCCCTTTGACTTCCATGGCCATCTGCCTTTCTCTTCGTGCGTGCGCCCCCCCCCCCCTTAGCGGCATGGGACGCCGCCGTCGAACGCTATCTCTCAGCGCCGACAACTGCCGTCCTCCCGCGCCCTGCCCGTCGACCCCGGGACGACATGATGCAAAGTGATAGCAGGATTTATGTATCTCTTCAGCGCAAACGGTTCTTTTGGATGACCCGTGTGCAACCACTTACAAACAATTTGGTGCGATTTGCATCTGTCATATTGGGTATGTTACTATTTGTCAAACTGGAAAGATCGACATTTTTTGATCTAGTAACATTGCCATTTGTGAACCTTGTAACACTGCGATTTGTCAAAATATGAAGCTAAAAATCACTAGCAATATCTAATTTTTGCAACTAAAATTCAGTAATTAAGCATAGATTTCATTCATAGATTAAGAAGTTATTCTTAATTTATACAAATAGTTCAACTCGACAGCTGAACCGACCAAACTTTTCCCCAATTGTTGCCAACCACATACTGAAATAGCTAGTTCAACTATATATACTAGCTAATTTTAAGTATGTTGTACAGTTAATAATAAACGCTTGCAATTTAATTACCTACTATACCCTCATCCTGGTTTATAAGTATGATTTAAATATTAAAATACGAATGCATGTCGCCAAATATTATATAGTTGGATTCGTATTTGAACATAGTTTCCAATTATATAATTTCTATAACATGCATTAACATTTGGTTGGTTAAATTTGAGGGCAAAGTATGGCAAAGAATATAAAGTGGACTGTAGACTAGACGAAGGTGGTAGCACACGGCCGCTCTCTATGCAGTGACGCAACTGTCGGCCGTCTTGTAGGCGACCATTTCCTGCGTGTTCAACTGCTCTATGCGTGTGGTTGCTTGCGGTTCAGGCGGCCGCAGCGCACTCTACTCGTGTCTCGCCGCGCGCGCTCTGCTCTCGCGTCCCTCCGGGTGCTCTGCCCTCGTGCTGCCAGTGTTTGGGGCCGACACACGATCACACATGTTTGTGTGCATGCGGTTGCGCCGGGCGCGGTGCTACGATGCAGTTACCCACTGCAAAAATTGCCATGTGGACGCACCGAGGATCCACGCCGCCCAACCCCCTTTTATTCTTGTGGCCATTTACCTTCATCTCTCGTCTCACATGACACAATAAGCACACCCATGAGGACACATACAGATAGGACATCCAACGGTTCCAATGGCGCTCCCCATGGCTCCAATGGCGCTCCCAGCGGCCGACGATGACAACGACGGGCAATTCACCATGCAATACGTCGTGGAAACCCACGTGAGGGGGAATGCTCTGTCGGTGGTGTACACGAACGATCCGGTCTCGTTGGAGAGCTCCATCCAAACTATGGAGCAGTTCCTTGCTGAGGACAAGTACCAAGTGGTCGGCTTCGACCTCGAGTACACCATGGGTCATGCCGGGCACGATCAGAAGGTTGCCGTTGTCGGATTTCAGGTTTCGGCAAAACCATTGAGGTTCGAACACTGGGGTGCACATGAAGAACTCCCCCCTCTCTAGCTCGCACACTCTATGATCTCATGGCCTACCTCGACGAACCCAAAGAATAGGAGACACAAGATTTATACTGGTTCAGGCCACCGTTGTGGTGTAATACCCTACTCTAGTGTGGTGTGGTGGATTGCCTCTTGGGCTAAGGATGAACAGTTACAAGGGAAGAACAGCCTTGCGAGGAGAGGTGTTCTTGTGCTTGGTGAACTTGTCTGGTGGCCTAGGTGGAATGGATCTAGTCCAAGATGAGATTCTTCTCCCTGTGGTGGTGGCTAGTCCTATTTATAGGGGCCTCGGTCCTCTTCCCAAATATTGAGTAGAAAGGGATCCCACAACGGCCAAATTCGAAGGGAGACAACTAGTACAAGCTATCCTGACAAAAGTAGTCTTCGCCTGCCAAAGACTCTGGTGGTGACGCCTTCTTGGGCTCCACGGTGACCTTCGTCCTGCCGTCGTGCTGGTCTTGGTCTTGTTGCATCGATATGGAAACCTTTGCTTGATGCCTCGGGACTCCTCTTCTGTGCTTGCCCCTTTAGCACCAAAGAGGAAACGAGGACACTGCGCACGCTGCGCCCGCCTGGCTCCAGGCATCATGGCTTGCGTCACAGAAACCTCTTGAGGTACCCCTTGCCTTGATCTCTCTGCCCCTCGCGAGCCAGCCTGGTGAGGCCGCCCCTGAGGAGGTCTTGCGTCATCCGCCTCGCGAGGCTTGGCCCCTCACGAGGGTCTTGAGTGTTTGTTGGTGAAGATGGGCTGTACAGGCCGCTGGTGGAGCCACACTGTGGGCCGCAGGGAGGCAAGTCTGGGGACCCCCATTCCCAGAACGCCAGCAGTAGCCCCCGAGCCCAAGGCGTGCTCGGGCTTGGCTTTGAGGCGAAGCGAAAGGGCAAGTGTGGAGCGCTGCGGGCCCCATCAGCCTGTGGCCACAGTTGGCGCATGGAGACCGATTGGATGGGGGCGTCTCCGCTTCCCCACACTGCCTCGGCAACTGCCCGAGTTGACGGGTCCTTGCTGCATGCAGAAAAAGATCATTATTACCTTAGATCATGGAGGCCGGCGGTTGGCCTCCCCTTGGCTATAACTGGGAAGGGGGGGGGGGGGGAGCCCCCGTCACCCATCTCTTCCTTGCTTCTCCCGCTTCTTCTTCTTCCTTGCTCTACCTCCGGCAGCGACACCCATGGCGCCTGCGAAGAGGCTCTCGGTTGCAGAGAAGGGGAAGGCTCGCCAGGAGGAGCCCGGCTCACCGCCGCCCAAGAGGGGGCGTGGCCATCCCTACAAGCACACCGCGGCTCCCGTCGTGGCCCCTCGCGGCCGCGGCGGCGCCTCTTCTCGTGGCAGCTGCCTCCCAGGTCATGGTAGTCCTGTCGATGAGGTGAGGCGTGCCGTGGTTGCACGGCCCCCTCGGCCGTGCTTCCATTCAGCGGAGGTGATGCCAGAGTTCCTCGTGTGGTCGGAGAACCCGGCTGGCACTTGGCTTCAGCTCCCGCGCTTCTTTGTTGGCGAGATGCCTGCCACTGGCGCAGGCGGTCTTTGGCTACAGGCGGACGACTGCTGCAGCTAGGCTTCCTTGGTCGTGGTCGAGGTCTCCACCATGGGCAACGCGGTCCTGGCTCGCGGATGGCAAACGTTCGCCCGCGCACGCGAACTGGGCACGTGGTGCGCCCTCCACTTCAAGTATGACGGCGACGCGACCCTCTTCATGAGGGTATCTGGGGAAGATGGTCGCCGTGTCGGGTGCTGCCCCGAGGACAACGACGGCGACGAGGTGGTCGTGACAAGGAGGAGGGCGGCTTTGTCCTAGGCGCTGGCCATGGCTCGTCCAGCTGCGGCGGCTCCTCTTCCGACAGCAGCTCTAGCAGTGGCGGCTACGACCAGCCACCACGCTGCTGCGCCCGCTTCGAAGATGGCAGCGGGTCGTCACGTCGTCGTCCTCCAGTGAAGCGCGAGGAGGGGTCTGGCTAACCCCATGAGAGCGCCACAGGCCCGTCCTCGTGACCTGACGCGGGAGTACGTCCCGTTTTGTTTCTGTAACGCCCCGAGACCATTGCGCCAGGTGTCTTCCAGTTCTTCACTGTTGTTGCCTTATCATTTGTTTGCTTGTCATGCATTTCTTTTCGTATCATGTCATCATGTGCATCTCTTTTGCATACGTGTTCGTCTCATGCTTTTGAGCATTTTCCATGTTGTCCATTTTGCAATCCGGCGCTCCTACATCCTCCGGCGTCCCCTTTTGTCTCTTTTCATGAGCGGGTGTTAAACCTTTCTCGGAATGGACCGAGATTTTCCAAGCAGCCTTGGTACTACCGGTAGACCGCCTGTCAAGTTTCGTGCCATTTGGAGTCCGTTTGATACTCCAAAGGTTAAACCGGGAACCGTAAAGACCTCGTGTGTGTTGCAGCCCAACACCCCTTCAAAGTGGCCCAATAACCCATCCAAACCCCCTCCATCCTCTCGTTCGTTTGATCACGATCATGTGGCTGAAAACCGCTCCTCATTTGGACTCTCCTAGCTCCCTCTACCTATAAATATGCACCCTCTACCCCAAAATCTCGCAGTCCAAAACCTAGCCCTCTTCCACCTCGCGCCCGGACAAATTCCCCCCGCCGCCGGACGTGTCCGCCGCCTCCGCCCCGGAAAATCCCCATCTGCCACGTCGCCAACACTTCCGCCAGCCAACGCCTCCTGCCGCGCGGGCCCGTCAGACCCAGATCTGGCCCGCCGCGGGCCGAATCGGGTTCGATCGCCGCGCCCCGCATCCCCGCGCCCCGTCCGAGCGCCACCGCGCACGATCCCGCTGCTCCTTCGCCATGCGCCCTCGCCGCCCCGTAGCCGCTCTAGCAGGAGCTCACCGGAGCATGTGCCCCTGCCTCCTTCTCGCTCCTCGCGCCGCCGCCACGCCCGCAGATCCCCGTCTCCGTGACCCCGCCGCCTTGGAGCTCCGCTCATCGCCGGCTGGCCTCTCCGTCGTCGGGAACAGGCCCCCCGCGGCCAGATCCGTCCGGATCCGGCACAGCAGCGCCGCCCCGGCGCCTCCCCACATCGGCAGCCGGCAGCGCTGTCTACCCTGCCTCCCGCTCGTGCCCGCGCGCGAGGAGGACGATGCTCCACGTCCGCCTGGGCCTCCCCTGCCTAGCGGGCCTCATGGGCCACGACCCTGGCCCAGCCGTGCCGGCCTCACCCCTCCACGTCCTGGGCCGAGCCCAGTGGTGAGCCACCCTCTAAAGCCCGCCTGTGCACATTTTAACTATTTGACGCTCGCTGTAAATTCTGCCAAGTCCCGAGTTTTCCACATTATGTGCTCATGTTTGTGATACCGTAACTTCTTGCATACTTCTCCATTTTGCATGCATATTATATCAAAATGTTCATCATGATGCCCTCTTCATGTTGTTCCATTGTGCCATGCTTGTTTGAGTCCATCTTGATGCCCAAATTGTTGATGCAAGAGTGCTATAAAATGTTAGTTCCTGTTTCTTATCAGTTTTTGAGCATTTGTCATTTTTTCCATGATTATTGTGTGCTGCATATGGGCATGAGCTCTACATGTGTTTTGGGATATGCCATGCCATCTTTACAGGGGTGTATGCCATGCATTTTTGTGATCAATGTGGTGACTAGCACAAGCATGCAAAGTAGCTCTCGTGATGTTGCTGATTTCAGAGACTTAGAATTTCAGTCTTTGTCTGCTGTTATTTTTATGCCATGTATTAATGTTGCTACAGAGAGATCCATGCCTCTTTTGAGTATGTTCAGTAAGGATGATTTTGACATATGGTTGTGCTCTATCCATCCATGTCTCTGTTTGCATTTATGGAGTGCCCTAGCATGACTCAATCTTGCTCTACTTTTGCTATAAAATGTTCCTGGCAGATTGTTTACGTGTTAATCAATTTTGCCAAGGTTGTTGTAGTTGATCCATGCATGCTATGAGATTGTTCTTGCCATGTTTAGCTTCTTGATCATGTCTTCTTGCTGGTAGTATGATTAGTTTGTCATGCAATGCCTTGTGTTGAGTGCATCGAGCTCGCAAACATGCCTACATAATTCTGTTTATGCCATGCCCAGTTTTCTACTAAGTTTGAATCTGTTAACGAAACATGCTATGTTTACATGGGTGCCATCATATCTTCTGATCCTTTTTGGCTTATGGTCAGTAAGGGACTTTTGTTATATGCTTTGCGTAGATTCATGACATGCCTTTGTTTGCTATGTTAAGTTCCTGTAGCATGTTGTTATCTTGCTCTAAACATTGCTTCCTGATGTTATTCTTGACATGTTATTTTCACTAAGTCTATGATGCTGATATCTTTTGCTCTTTTGTCATGCTTGTTTGAACCTGCTCTTGTGTTATTTAGCTGTAGCTCAATATTCATCTTTTGTCAAGTATCTTGAGTAGATCACTGACATGTGCTTTTTTTGCTATGTTGGAGTGCAGTAGATTAGTTTCCTGTTGCATTCTAGATGGCATCGTGCTGTTAATCGCAGAATTATGTCATTCTTATTTTGCTTGCCATTTGCAAACCGTGCATCCGATTCTGGTGATCTTTATATCGATTTCGACCGAAATCAACTCATCTTTCCAGCGGCACTCTTGGTTTGCCAAGTTGAGGCTTGTTTCAACCTTTTCCTTCCGGAGCATGCATATGCATTGCATATCACATCCCGCATATCATGCCATGTTTTGCATCATGTTGCTTGCGCATTGCACCGTGGTTGATTGTTGTTTCCTTTGCTTGTGTTATTGCCTTGGGTAGAGCCGGGAGACGAGTATGTGATCGAGGATCCTGTTGAGTACGCTTATGAGGATCAATCTTACGTCAACTCGGAGAACCTTGCAGGCAAGATGACCATACCCTCGAAATCACTTCTATCTTTGCTTGCTAGTTGCTCGCTCTATTGCTATGCCGCGATACCTACCACTTGCTATATCATGCCTCCCATATTGCCATGTTGAACCACTAACCCCCTTGTCCTAGCAAACCATTTTTGGCTATGTTACCGCTTTGCTCAGCCCCTCTTATAGCGTTGCTAGTTGCAGGTGAAGATTCGAGTTTGTTCCATGTTGGAACATGATTATTGTTGGGATATCACAATATCTCTTATTGAATTAATGCATCTATATACTTGGTAAAGGGTGGAAGGCTCGGCCTTATGCCTGGTGTTTTGTTCCACTCTTGCCGCCCTAGTTTCCGTCATACCGGTGTTATGTTCCTTGATTTTGCGTTCCTTACGCGGTTGGGTTATAATGGGAACCCCTTGACAGTCCGCCCTGAATAAAACTCCTCCAGCAAGGCCCAACCTTGGTTTTACATTTGCACTAACAACCTATCACCTTCCCTTGGGTTCTGCAGACTCAAGGGTCATCTTTATTTTAACCCCCCCGGGCAAGTGCTTTTCTAAGTGTTGGTCCAACCCGAGCGATGTCTGGCGCCCCCTGGGCAACCAGGGTCTATGCCAACCCGACATCTGGCTCATCCGGTGTGCCCTAAGAACGAGATATGTGCAGCTCCTATCGGGATTTGTCGGCACATCCGGACGGCTTTGCTGGTCTTGTTTTACCATTGTCGAAATGTCTTGTAACCGGGATTCTGAGTCTGATCGGGTCGTCCTGGGAGAAGGAATATCCTTCGTTGACCGTGAGAGATTGTGATGGGCTAAGTTGGGACACCCCTGCAGGGTTTTGAACTTTCGAAAGCCGTGCCCGCGGTTATGGGCAGATGGGAATTTGTTAATATCTGGTTGTAGAAAACCTGACACTTAACTTAATTAAAATGCATCAACCGCGTGTGTATCCATGATGGTCTCTTTCCGGCGGAGTCCGGGAAGTGAACACGGTTTTGGAGTTATGCTTGAACGTAAGTAGTTTTAGGATCACTTCTTGATCACTTCTAGTTCACGACTGTGCTTTGCTTCTCTTCTCGCTCTCATTTGCGTAAGTTAGCCACCATATATGCTAGTGCTTGCTGCAGTTCCACCTCACTACCCCTTCCTACCCATAAGCTTAAATAGTCTTGACCGCGAGGGTGTGAGATTGCTGAGTCCCCATGACTCACAGATTACTTTCGAAACCAGTTGCAGGTGCCGATGATACCAGTGCAGGTGACGCAACTGAGCTCAAGTGAGAGCTCGATGAAGATCGTGTTTGTTGTGTTGTTTCGTTTCCAGTTGATCAGTAGTGGAGCCCAGTCGGGGCGCTCGGGGATCTATGCATTTGGGGTTGTCTTTCTTTATTTGGTTCCATAGTCGGACCTTGATTGTATTCTGGATGATATAATGCTATGTTTATGTATTGTGTGAAGTGGAGATTGTAAGCCAACTCTTTATCCCATTCTTATTCAGTACATGGGATGTGTAAAGATTACCCCTCTTGCGACATGCCTACTATGCGGTTATGCCTCTAAGTCATGCTCCGACACGTGGGAGATATAGCCGCATTGTGGGTGTTACAGTTTCGTTCTTCCTTCCCTTCCTGCATTAGAGAAAGACAAGTATGGTGCCCTGCTAGGGCGTGCGACAATTATGATTTCTAAGTGGCTGTGTTATGTTTATTATTCATGTGTTGTGTTGTGTTGCAGCGTCATGTTTTATGTATGCGCGTAGAATGACTTAGCTCGATGCGCCTGAGGTAGGTTCTGCCTCGCGATACACACGTTCCCCAGTGCCTGACGAGAACTCCTATGCTCGGGAGGCGCCTGAGAACTGCAAAATTCATTAGGGAATCCTTATCCTTCCGGACCCTGGTCGTAGGCACTGCCGACCGTAACCCAGTGCTTCACATCGCGGTACCCGGGGGGCACGGATTGAGAGGGAAGCGCTAGCTTGCGAGCTCGAGCAAGGGTGCCTTGCGAAAGACAAGAAAACAAAAACACTCACGAGGGCGCCTATCCAGCCCCCTCGCGAGGCATGCGAGGGAGAGGACGGGTCAAAAACAAGGAACCAAGGGCAAAAAAGGAGGCGATAAGGACAATGGAACCAGGCCAGCAAGGAACAGCAGAAAGCAAATTCTCACTAAAAAGAGGGGGCAACCAACTGCGGAAAGCAAATGAAAATCCTCGTCTGGCACCTAGTCTAGTCTTCTTGTCTTCTCACCAGCGTGGAGCTAAGTGCTGCCACTAGGCGTAGGAGGGAGCCCCCGAGGCCCGAGGGCGGCACTCCTGAGACTCCGGGACGTGTACAGCCCCCACTCATTATTACATGAGAGTGTCACGAGCGGAGATTCTTCATAGGCACTGGGCCTTTGTTCATAGGCACCGGGCCTTGATTCATGGGTAGAACTTCCGGAGGTGCTGGATGTTCCAGGCGTTCTGGATGGGGATCCCGTCCTGTGTCTCTAGGCGCGCGGCGCCAGGCCTGGAGACGTGGGCGACCTGAAACGGGCCCTCCCACATGGACGAGAGCTTGTGTAGCCCTTCCCTGGAGAGGACCCGCCTCAGGACAAGATCACCCACCTCGAGCATCCTAGAGCGGACGCTGCGGCAGTGGTACCACCGCAGCGCCTGCTAGTACCTGATACGTCTCCAAGGAATTAAAAATATTTCATTGTTCTTGATATAGATTGCAATCCTTCTTGCCCTATTATTCTTGGTAGACCTTTCCTTAGAACGGTTGGTGCAATTATTGATATGACGGAAGGGAATATTAGATTTAAATTTCCATTAAAAAAGGGCATGGAACACTTTCCAAGAAAGAAAATAAAACTGCCATATGAAACTATCATGAGAGCCACTTATGGATTGCCTACCAAAGATGGCAATACCTAGATCTATCCTCATTGTTATGCCTAGCTAGGGGCGTTAAACGATAGCGCTTGTTGGGAGGCAACCCAATTTTATTTTTATTCCTTGCTTTTTGCTCCTGTTTAGTAATAAATAAATTATTTAGCCTCTGTTTTGGTTGTGTTTTTTGTGTTTAATTAGTGTTTGTGCCAAGTAGAACCATTGGGAAGACTTGGGGAAAGTCTTGTTGAACTTGCTGTAAAAACAGAAACTTTAGCAATCACGAGAACTGCTATCATTTTTATTTGGAGAGTTATATTTAGTTAATTCATTTTGCAGATGATTAATAGATAAATTCCTCACGTCCAGAAATTTATTTTAGAATTTTTGGGGTTCCAGAAATTTGAGTTAGTTACAGATTACTACAGTCTGTTCTGTTTTTCGTGTGTTGTTTGCTTATTTTGATGAATCTATGGCTAGTAAAATAGTTTATAATCCATAGAGAAGTTGGAATACAGTAGGTTTAACACCAATATAAATAAAGAATGAGTTAATTACAGTACCTTGAAGTGGTCTTTTGTTTTCTTTCGCTAACGGAGCTCACGAGTTTTCTACCTTGAGTTTTGTGTTGTGAAGTTTTCAAGTTTTGGGTAACAATTTGATGGATTATGGAACAAGGAGTGGCAAGAGCCTAAGCTTGGGGATGCCCATGGCACCCCCAAGATAATCTAAGGACACCTAAAATCTAAAGCTTGGGGATGCCCCGGAAGGCATCCCCTCTTTCATGTACTTCTATCGGTAACTTTACTTGGAGCTATATTTTTATTCACCAACATGATATGTGTTTTGCTTGGAGCGTCTTGTATTATTTGTGTCTTTGTTTGTTAGTGTGCCACAATCATCCTTGCTGTACACACCTTTTGAGAGAGCCATACATGAATTAGAATTTGATAGAATACTCTATGTGCTTCACTTATATCTTTTGAGCTAAGTAGTTTTGCTCTATGTGCTTCACTTATATCTTTTGAGCTAAGTAATTTTGCTCTATGTGCTTCACTTAGATCTTTTAAAGCACGGTGGTGGATTCATTCTAAAGAAACTATTGATTTCTCATGCTTCACTTAAATTATTTTGAGAGTCTTAATAGCATGGTAATTTTCTTAATAATAATATGCTTGGTATTCAAGATTTGTGAAACTTTCTTTTGAGTGTGTTGAATACTATGAGAAGTTTGAAGCATGATAATTGTTTTGAGATATGGAGGTGATAATATTAAAGTCATTCTAGTTGAGTAGTTGTGAATTTAAAGAAACTTGTGTTGAAGCTTGTGATTCCCGTAGCATGCACGTATGGTGAACCGTTATGTGATGAAGTCGGAGCATGATTTATTTATTGATTGTCTTCCTTATGAGTGGCGATCGGGGACGAGCGATGGTCTTTTCCTACCAATCTATCCCCCTAGGAGCATGCGCATAATACTTTGCTTTGATAACTTGTAGATTTTTGCAATAAGTATATGAGTTCTTTATGACTAATGTTGAGTCCATGGATTATACGCACTCTCACCCTTCCACCTTTGCTAGCCTCTCAATACCGCGCACCTTTTGTCGGTATCATACACCCACCATATACCTTCCTAAAAACAGCCACCATACCTACCTATTATGGCATTTCCATAGCCATTCCGATATATATTGCCATGCAACTTTCCACCGTTCCGTTTATTATGACACACTCTATCATTGTCATATTGCATATCCTGGTACACCGCCGGAGGCATTCATATATAGTCATATTTTGTTCTAAGTATCGAGTTGTAATTATTGAGTTCTAAGAAAAATAAAAGTGTGATGATCATCATCATTAGAGCATTGTCCCAGTGAGGAAAGGATGATGGAGACTATGATTCCCCCACAAGTCGGGATGAGACTCCGGACGAAAAATAAATAAAAGAGGCCAAAGAAGCCCAAAAAAAGAGAAAGAAAAGAGGCCATAAAAAAAGAGAGAAAAGGCCCACCATATATCTTTTTGAGCTTTCATATACTTATAGCTCTAGTGCATCCGTTGCATGGCAATCCCTACTCACTCACATTGATATCTATTGATGGGCATCTCCATAGCTCGTTGATACGCCTAGTTGATGTGAGACTATCTTCCCCTCTTTTTGTCTTCTCCACAACCACCATTCCATTCCACATATAGTGCTATATCCATGGCTCACGCTCATGTATTGCATGAAAATTGAAAAAGTTTTGAAAAAGTTAGAGTATGAAACAATTGCTTGGCTTGTCATCGGGGTTGTGCATGATTTAAATATTTTGTGTGGTGAAGATAGAGCATAGCCAGACTATATGATTTTGTAGGGATAACTTTCTTTAGCCATGTTATTTTGAGAAGACATAATTGCTTTGTTAGTATGCTTGAAGTATTATTATTTTTATGTCAATATAAACTTTTGTCTTGAATCTTTCTAATATGAATATTCATATCACAATTAAGAAGATTTGCATTGAAATTATGCCAAGTAGCACTCCGCATCAAAAATTCTCTTTTTATCATTTACCTACTCGAGGACGAGCATGAATTAAGCTTGGGGATGCCTGATACGTCTCCAACGTATCTATAATTTTTTATTGCTCCATGCTATATTATCTACTGTTTTGGACTATATTGGGCTTTATTTTCCACTTCTATATTATTTTTGGGACTAACCTATTAACCAGAGGCCCAGCCCAGAATTGATGTTTTTTTTTGCATATTTCAGTGTTTCGAAGAAACGGAATATCAAACGGAGTCCAAACGGAATGAAACCTTCGGGAACGTGATTTTCTCACCAAACGTGATCCAGGAGACTTGGACCCTACGCCAAGGCATCAGAGAGGCGGTCACGAGGGTGGGGGCGCCCCCCTAGGGCGTGCCCTGCCTCGTGGGCCCCTCGGAGCTCCACCGACGCACTTCTTCCTCCTATATATACCTACGTACCCCAAACGAACAGAACAGGAGCCAAAAACCTAATTCCACCGCCGCAACTTTCTGTATCCACGAGATCCCATCTTGGGGCCTGTTCCGGAGCTCCGCCGTAGAGGGCCGTCATCACGGAGGGCTTATACATCATCATAGCCTCTCCGATGAAGTGTGAGTAGTTTACCTCAGAACTTCGGGTCCATAGTTAGTAGCTAGATGGCTTCTTATCTCTTTTTGGATCTCAATACAAAGTTCTCCCCCTCTCTCGTGGAGATCTATTTGATGTAATCTTCTTTTTGCGGTGTGTTTGTTGAGACCGATGAATTGTGGGTTTATGATCAAGTCCATCTATGAATAATATTTGAATCTTCTCTGAATTCTTTTATGTATGATTGGTTATCTTTGCAAGTCTCTTCGAATTATCCGTTTGGTTTGGCCAACTAGATTGGTAGTTCTTGCCATGGGAGAAGTGCTTAGCTTTGGGTTCGATCTTGCAGTGTCCTTTCCCAGTGACAGAAGGGGCAGCAAGGCATGTATTGTATCGTTGCCATCGAGGATAACAAGATGGGGTTTATTTCATATTGCATGAAGTTATCTCTCTACATCATGTCATCTTGCTTAAAGCGTTACTCTGTTTTTAACTTAATACTCTAGATGCATGCTGGATAGCGGTCGATGAGTGGAGTAATAGTAGTAGATGCAGAATCGTTTTGGTCTACTTGTCACGGACGTGATGCCTATATACATGATCATGCCTAGATATTCTCATACCTATGCTCAATTCTGTCAATTGCTCAACAGTAATTTGTTCACCCACCGTAGAATACTTATGCTCTTGAGAGAAGCCACTAGTGAAACCTATGGCCCCCGGGTCTATTCTCATCATATCAATCTCCATCACTTTAATCTTGCTTTTCTTTTTTACTTTACCTTTTACTTTTTACTTTGCATCTCTATACCAAAAATACCAAAAATATTATATCTATCAGATCTCACTCTCGTAAGTGACCGTGAAGGGATTGACAACCCCTAATCGCGTTGGTTGCGAGTAGCTATCATTTTGTGCAGGTACGAGGGACTTGAGCGTGGCCTCCTACTGGATTGATACCTTGGTTCTCAAAAACTGAGGGAAAGACTTACACTACTCTGCTACATCATCCTTTCCTCTTCGGGGAAATCCAAAGCAAGCTCAAGAGGTAGCAGTACCTCACAGCTCGGAGCGAGGCTTCTCGGCGGCGTTCCTCCCCCAGCATGAGATCCATCCCCCGCATGGTGTCTTACTGTGTTTCATCAAACGCCAGGACGCGCGTGGAGCGATGCCTGACCTTGTGTGGGAGAACTGCTTCTGCTCTGTAGACGAGGAAGAACGGGGTCTCGCCTATTGGCCTGGTGGCAGTGGTGTGGATGGACCACAACACAGACTGGAGCTCGTCGTGCCAGCCCCTGCCGCAGGCCTCGAGCTTCTTCTTGAAGGTCCTTGTCTTGAGGCCCCTCAGGACCTCTACGTTGGCGCATTCGGCCTGGCCGTTGCTCCTGGGGTGCGCCACGGAGGCGTAGCAGATCTGTGTTCCAAGGTTAGCACAATACATTTTGAAGAGATTGCTAGTGAACTGCGAGCCGTTGTCGGTGATGATGCGATTAGGGACCCCAAATCGGCTTACGAGGTCCTTGATGAACTTGACTGCTGACCGGGCTGGGATGGTGCAGACAGCTTCCACTTCCACCCATTTGATGAATTTGTCAATGGCGACGTAGAGTTAGCGGTAGCCTCTAGGCGCTCGAGGGAATGGGCCCAGGATATCCAGCCCCCATACCGCGAACGACCATGAGAGCGGGATAGTCTGGAGGTCCTGAGCGGGTTGGTGGATCTTCTTGGCGTGGAACTGGCAGGCCTCGCAGGACTTCACCAGCTCGGCCGCGTTGTTGAGTGTCGTGGGCCAGTCGAACCCGCTACGGAAAGCCTTGCCGACCAGGGTGCGCGACGACGAGTGGTGCCCGCAATCTCCGCCATGTATGTCGGCCAGTAGCTCATTCCCCTGTTCCCTGGAAATGCATCATAGAGAAACATCATTTGGCCGCTTCCTGTATAGCTCACCATCCTGAATGTAGTATGCCGTAGCCTGTCGGGCCACACGCTCTGCGTCTTCCTCCTTCTCCGGCAACGTGCCTTGCTCCAGGTACGCCTTTAAATCCTCGATCCAGCATCCCTCCTGAGGCTCGAGCGCCAAGAGGAGGCACGCTCCTGAGGTCGGGCCACAGGCGGGGGCTCCCGAGGCTGGTGGCTGAGGGAGTTCCACCTGTGATGGCACCGGCTCCGCTGGCGGAGGTGTTGCTGAAGGATTGAAGAGCTGCTCCTCGAAGACGCCAGGTTCTTGGGGCAGCCGCTTGGATGCTCTTCTGCCTATGTCATCAGCCTCTTTGTTGGTGCCACGAGGCACATGCTGTAGTTCCAGGCCCAGGAATTGCTTCTCCATTTTGCGCACCTCTGCGAGGTATGCCTCCATGTGCTCATCCTTTGGCTCGTACACCTTGTTGGAGAAGTTGACGAGGAGCTGCGGGTCTCCCTTGATGGTGAGGAGCTTCACCCCCAGGGCCGCCGCCGCTTTGAGGCTGGCGATGAGTCCCTCGTACTCTGCAATGTTGTTTGAGACCTTCTCGCCTCGCTGGAAGCAGAGCTGCATGGCGTAGTAAAGCTTGTCCTGAGTGGGCGAGATGAGCACGGCTCCAGCCCCCGCGCCCTGCCGTGAGAACGCGCCATCGAAGTACATGACCCAACCATTTGGCGCTTCACTTCCTGGCGAGAGGGATCGGTTCTCGTCTGCTTCGATCTCCGGGGTGTCGGTCCATTCCGCCACAAAGTCGGCGAGTGCAGCCCCCTTGATGACTCTGGTTGTGCTGAACTCCAGGTTGAATGTTTGCAGCTCAATGTTCCATTCGGCGACCCTTCCAGCAGCATTGGGGCTTTTGAGCACTCTCTCCAATGGGTAAGCTGAAACGACCTTGATGGGGTGGCCTTGGAAGTAGTGGCGCAGCTTGCGCGAGGCCACCAGGAGCGCGAGCAAGAGCTTCTGAGCCATGGGGTATCGCACCCTCGCATCTTGCAGGACCGTGCTGACGAAGGATACTGGGTGCTCGACAAGGGTGGGGGAGCTGATGGAGTTTTTGGCTTCCGAGGACTAAGGTGTTTCATGCGGATTTCCAGCTCCTAGGGCTTGATGACCTGCCGGGGAAGCCGATGTCTCAGGAGCATCACCTTGGTGCTGAGCTACCTCATCCGGCTTGGCGACTCCACTTGGCGGGTCCTCGACCTCAGGCCCCTCCCTGAGGGCCACCAGCGCCGCGCTAGCGGAGCGGGGTGTGGCAGATAAGTAGAGTACCAATGGCTCGCGAGGACGAGGCACCACCATCACCGGTGGGCTGGTCAAGTATCTCTTGAGGTCTTGAAATGGCAGGTCGGCCTCGGGGGTCCACTCGAACTGACCCTTCTTCTTCATCACCTTGAAGAACGGCAAGGCGCGTTCCCCCAACTTGGAGATGAAGCGCCCCAGCGAAGTTACGCAGCCTGCGAGCTTCTGCATCTTCTTCAGGTTTTATGGTGGGCTCATGTCTTTGATTGCCTTTACCTTCTCTGGGTTGGCCTAGATTCCTCTGTGAGACATGAGGAAGCCCAGTAGCTTGCCGAAAGGGACGCCAAACACGCACTTCTCCGGGTTGAGCCGTAGGTCCACCTGGCGCAGGCTCGCGAAGGTATCCTCTAGGTCCAAAATCAAAGTTCTCGCCTCCTGAGATTTTACCACAATGTCGTCGACGTAGGACTCAGTGTTCCTCCCGAGCTGTCACCCCAAGGCGATGTGCATTAGTCACTGGAAGGTTGCTCCCATGTTGCGTAGTCTGAACGACATGCAAGTGTAGAAGTACACCCCGCATGGGGTTAGGAAAGCTGTCTTCTCCTCATCTTCCACCGCCATCTTGATCTTGTGGTAACCTGAGAACGCATCCAGGAAACATAGCAGATCACACTCGGCGGTGGAGTCGACAATCTGGTCGATGCGTGGTAGTGGGAACGGGTCTTGAGGGCAAGCCTTGTGGAGGTTGGTGAAGTCGACATACATGCGCTCCTTCCCTCCTTTCTTCGGCATAATGACCGGATTCGCCAGCCACTCTGGGTACCAGACTTCACGAATGACACCCGCTGCCTCCAGCTTGCTGGTTTCTTGAACAATGAATGACTGCTTCTTCATGGATTGCCGCCTTGCCCTCTGCTTCACAGGGCGCATGTTGGGGCATACCCTCAGATGATGCTCGGTCACTCTTCTCGCCATGTTCGCCCGCAAGAACTCCACCAACTCTCTTTCTTGGTCTGGGTGAGGTCGGTGCCTATGGTAAAGGTGGCGCCAGAGGCCTCATCCTTGTCGACCGATATTTGCTTCGTCTTGGCTTGACCTTGAGTGAACAACTGCTTCTTCTTGGTTGGCGCAGCCCCCTTGGTTCTGGACACTGCCTTGTCGGTCAGGCAAGCTGCCGTCGTGGCTCTGAAGGCGAGCTTGAGGGCCGCCATGACTTCCTTGGTGTCTCCGATCACGGTGAGGACATCCTTGCTTCCTGGCATCTTCATGAGGTTGTAGGCAGGATGAGTGGCTGCCATGAACTGGGCCAGCGCCGGGTACCCGAGGATTTTGTTGTACGGCAAGCCGATGCGGGCGATGTTGAAGTCGATCAGCTCGGTGCGGTAGTTGTCGCGTGTGCCGAAAGTCACGGGGAGACGGATCTGCCCCAAGGGTCAGAGGAGCCGCCGGCGATCCCGGAAAAAGGCTTGCTGGGGCGGAGCCGCTCAAGTGGTATGTGAAGGAGGCTGAAAGCCTCCACGGAGAGCACGTTGAGGCCGGTGCCACCGTCGATGAGGGTCTTGGTAACGGCTACACCGCAGATGGTGGGCGTGCAAAGCATCGGAAGCACGCCTGAGCCGACAGTGGTGACCGGGTGATCTCTTGAGTTGAAGATCAGGTCGCCCTTGGGCGCCGCCCAACCCGGGGAGCCCCCTGCCGCGTGGAGACGGCGCTGATCTGGCAAAAGAACGGCTTGGCGTGATGATCCGAGGGCGGCGCCTACGAGCCACCGAGGAGAGCCGCGATGACAGGGGGTGCTGGTCCTCCGAAGCACATGATGAAGAGGTCACACAACTCTTCCCAGGAGGCCACGGAAAACTCCAGCAGATGGAGGAGCCAGGCGCGTGGCACGCCAGTCAGGGCCATTGGGAGCCAGTTGGCCATGACCTTACCGTCGCCCCTAGCCTCCAAGATGGCCTCCTCGTATGCCAGCAAGAAGGCTGCTGGATCCGCCGTACCATCGTAAGGGGGAGGCATCTCCGGCTTGAACTTGTGTGGCCACTGCACCTGCCGCAAGGCGGGGGTGAAGGCCCGGAGCCCCACGGCGCTGCGGAGGGCGCCCGTTGATCCAGTCAGAGAAGAGGCGGTGTCCATGGGAGTCGGTCGGAGAGGCGAGGCCGTGTGTGTGTGGGGGGGGGAACCTTTGACGCACCCCTACCTGGCGCGCGAAATGTCGGATTTCGTGTTCTGGCAAAACCCTTGCGGTTCGAACACTGGGGTGCGCACGATGATCTCTCCCCCTCTCTAGCTCGCACACTCTATGATCTCACAGCCTAGCTCGACGAACCCAAAGAACATGAGACACAAGATTTATACTGGTTCGGGCCACCGTTGTGGTGTAATACCCTACTCCAGTGTGGTGCGGTGGATTGCCTCTTGGGCTGCGGATGAACAGTTACAAGGGAAGAACAGCCTCGCGAGGAGAGGTGTTCTTGTGCTTGGTGAACTTGTCTGGTGGCCTAGGTGGAATGGATCTAGTCCAAGATGCGATTCTTCGCCCTGTGGTGGTGGCTAGTCCTATTTATAGGGGCCCCGGTCCTCTTCCCAAATATTGAGCGGGAAGGGATCCCACAACGGCCAAATTCGAAGGGAGACAACTAGTACAAGCTATCCTGACAAAAGTAGTCTTCGCCTGCCAAAGACTCTGGTGGCGACGTCGTCTTGGGATCCATGATGTCCTCCGTCCCGCCGTCGTGCTGGTCTTGGTCTTGTTTCACCGATATGGAAACCTTTGCCTGATGCCTCGAGACTCCTTGTCTACGCTTGCCCCTTTAGCACCAAAGAGGAAACGAGGACACTGCACGCGCTGGCGCCCTCCTGGCTCTAGGCGTCATGGCTTGCATCACAGAAACGTCGCGAGGTACCCCTTGCCTTGATCTCTCTACCCCTCGCGAGCCAGCCTGGTGAGGCCGCCCCTGAGGAGGTCTTGCATCGTCCACCTCGCAAGGCTTGGCCCCTCGCGAGGGTCTTGAGTGTTTGTTGGTGAAGATGGGCCATACAGGCCGCTAGTGGAGCCATGCGGTGGGCCATAGGCAGGCAAGTCTGGGGACCCCCGTTCCCAGAACACTGACAGCCGTCGCCCAATTGTGGGTGCGACATGACGTCCTCGTCTACCACTACCACCTGGCCATAATGCCTTGCGAGCGTTTCTCCAGGTTCGTCAACAGCTCCGACTACAGTTTCGCTGCGGTAGACACCACTAATGATGTAAAAGTGCTCAAGGTTTCGGGCTTGAAATGCCCGAATCTTGTTAAGATCAAGCACCACTACAAGGTCTAGGGCAGCGACAAAAAAAACTGAAGTCCCTGGTTGAGCTCGCCTCGGCCATCATCGACCCCTACTACATGAAGATGAAGAATAAGAGCAATAAGGATAGGGACGCCTAGCACAATGTGTGGCATGAGAGACTGGATGAACAAGATGTCAAGTACGCGGCCATGGATGCGTACACAAGCTACGAGATGTACATGTGGATTGTTGACATGAGGAACTGTCTTGTTCCTGACCCAGACGAGGGATCGAGCCACATAGCAGTGGCGGGAGCGGCACAAGAAGTAGATGACTAGACAATCGTTTCTCCTACTTTAGAATGCATGCAATTGTTTATTGAGGTGTGTGCGAATGATCTGTATAGTCACTTATGTAATTGGATGTTTATTTCAATTATATATATATATACATGTTATTCTACTGTAGACAGAGCAAATCACACGGCTTATTAGCAATAATCATCTGTGTTATTATTGGTCTTCGTACACATTTCTGATTACGGACCTGTTTGGCGTGTATCACACACATCTTGTTCAGTTGAACCGTTTCCATTGTGTTGCCTAATCACACACAGTTCATCCTAGTGAACCGTATGCTGTATATTGCACATGCCTTCATCTGGCTACCCGTTTCTTTTGTTCCTCCTCATCCCAAACAGTTAATTGAACTGAATCGTATGCCCTGCATCGCACATGCAACTAAAATCCGAACCGTGTTTGATGCATCCGTCATCGCAAACGTTTTGCACCTTTTTGACGTTTTTACACCACCATTTGCGAGTATGGCATCGCACACAGTTTCGTCGAAGGGTCTCTGATCATAGTGTCGCGTTTGGACCATCCTACAGTAGTGCTACTCCTTCACTTGGCCAACAACCTCCTAGTAATGAAATCATTGCTCACTTAGGACTGCTGGAACTGCCTCTTAAGGGAAGATCTTACACATGGTCTAATATGCAAGATAACCCTCTATTAGAGCAGTTGGACTGGTTCTTCACATCTGTTGATTGGATCACTTCATATCCTATGACTGAAGTTTTGCCCATGGCCAGAACTGCTTCTGATCATGTGCCATGTGTGGTCACAATTAAAACCTCTATCCCAAAATCTAAAATATTTCGTTTTGAAAATTATTGGGTGGAGCTTGAGGGGTTTATGGAATGTGTGCAGAAATCATGGCTGAAACCTTCTAATAAATCTCACATCACTGCCAGGATAGCTGATAAATTTAAGTGTTTGAGAGGTGCTCTGAAAAAGTGGCAACTGAATATTTCTAAGCTGGAAGTCTTGATTTCCAAATTCAATGAGGTCATACTATGTCTTGATGGTCTTGAGGAGCTAAGGCCTTTATTTAGACCTGAATTCAACTTCATAAAAATGGTTAAATTGCATGTGGAAAACCTTTTACATCTTCAGTTTCTTTATTGGAAAAAAGGTGTACAATCAGGTATATTAAACTGGCAGGAGAGAACACAAAATTCTTTCATGCAATGGCCACTGAGAGACATAGAAGAAACTCTATTGCTTCTTTGAAAGACATTGATGGGTCAGTGGTCTCTCAACATTCTCAGATGGAGGGAATTATCTGGAATTGTTTTAAGAACAGAATGGGAGTTTCTTCTGGTATAGTCATGGGTTTTGACCTCAGTAACTTGCTAAAACCTGTTGATGGGTTGGATTTTCTTACTGAGCCTTTCACAAAGGAGGAAATGGATGACACAATCAAACATATGCCCATTGATAAAGCCCCTGGACCTGATGGTTTTAATGGATTGTTCTTTAAAAAGTGTTGGCACATTATCTGTCAGGGCTTCTATGAGTTGGCTGAGTCTTTTCATTCTGGAAATGCAAATCTAGAGAATATTAATGGATCTTACATCACCTTGATCCCTAAGAAGCTGGCTCCTAAAGAAGTTGGAGATTACATGCCAATTTCTTTGACAGGGATGGGGCTTAAGTTTTTATCTAAAATGGCTACTAATAGGTTCTAGAAGATCATCATGGCATGTATCCATAAGAATCAATATGGTTTTATTAGGACTATTCAAGACTGTATTGGTTGGTCTCTTGAGTATTTGCATCAATGCCATCAATCCAAGAGGCCTATAATAATTCTTAAACTGGACTTTGAAAAGGCTTTTGACTCAATTGAACATGAAGCAATTCTGCAGATCCTCAAGTTCAAAGGTTTCAATCAGAAATGGATCTCCTGGGTCAAGCAGTTGCTCTCCACTGGGACATCATCTATTCTACTAAATGGTGTGCCTGGTAGGCAGTTTCTTTGTAAGAAAGGGGTGAGGCAAGGGGATTGTCTCTCACCTTTACTCTTTGTTATTGCTGCTGATCTGTTGCAGTCAGTGGTTAATGATATGTTCAGGAGGGGAATTCTACAGCTGCCTATACCATGCCATGATCAGGACTATCCAATAGTGCAATATGCTGATGATACCCTAATCATCTTACCTGCAGACAAAATTCAGCTTCTGGCTCTGAAAGACATGTTACAGGTGTTTTCCACATCAACTGGTTTAGTGGTTAATTATCACAAGTCTACTATGGTGCCCATTAATGTTGATGAGGACTCTATCATTGGTTTGGCTGCTGCTTTTGGATGTCAAGTGGGTAAAATGCCCTTCACTTTTCTGGGCTTGCCTGTTGGTACTACCAGGCCTAAAATGGTGGATTTTATGCCACTTGTTGACTGTATGGAAAGGAGGATGACAGCCAGTTCTTCATTTCTGAATCAAGGGGAAAGGCTTCAATTCCTCAATTCTCCTGTCTTCCTTGCCCATCTTTTATCTTGGTAGTTTGCTGGCCCCTGCAGGAATTTTAAAGCAATTGGAGAGAATTCAGAGGCAGTGTCTATGGAGAAAACATAGGGATGAGCCTTCACCATCCTTGGCAGCTTGGGACCTCATTTGTAGGCCAAAAAATAAAGGAGGGCTAGGGATTTTGAATTTTGGTGTTCAGAACATGGCTCTGTTGCTAAAACATTTGCACAAATTTTTAAATAGAGTTGACCTACCATGGGTTTCTCTTATTTGGGACACCTACTATCACTCTTATGTTCCTCAGGGGACTCACATTTGTGGTTCCTTTTGGTGGAAGGATATCTGCAAGTTGTTGGATCACTACAGAAACACTACTTGGATTCAAGTAAACTCTGGGAACTCTGCTCTGTTTTGGTCTGATAAGTGGAAGATTGGGGATTCAGTTGCACCTTTGCAATCAAGGTTCTCTAGGCTCTTTTCTTATGTGAAAGATCCATGGGTCACAGTATATGAGGTCTTCCAGTCGTAGGATATGATTAATATGTTCTATCTACCTCTATCTGCTCAGGCATATCAGGAGTTCTTGACTGTACAAGATCTTATGGCTTCCTGTAGTAGAGAAGTGGAGCAAAAGGACACTTGGTTCTGGCAGGGGACATGTAATGCATTCAAGCCCAAGCTATTCTACTCATTCATGCGTTCTAACATGTCCTTCAATCCACTTCTTCTTTGGATTTGGAAATCCTCCTGCGCAGTGAAAATCAAAGTGTTTGCCTGGATGTTAATCATGGACAGGCTTAATACTAAGGATATGGTCGAAAGAAGACATTGACATCTTGATGATGGGGTTAACTGCCTTCTTTGTCCCTTGAGAACTAGGGAAACTAGAAATCACCTGTTCTTTGAATGTAACTTCAGTGTCAGAATATGGAGCTATCTGCAAATTACATGGTCACCAGGGGATGACATGTCTGCCATTGTTATGCAAGCTAAGCAGGATTTTGCTCGGCCTTTTTTACTGAAGTTGTTTTTGTTGCTTGCTGGAACATTTGGATAATAAGGAATGCAAAAGTGTTCAGGCATGAGATACAAAGTATTAATAAATGGAGAAGTGCATTCATCCATGATATTACACTCATGCAGCACAGAGTCAAGGCTAGATACAAGGAGGACCTGCTCAAATGGATTTCATTCTTACCCCCTTGAGGTTCTTTTGATGTATCAGTAGATTACTTCTCTTTCCTTTTTTTTTCCTTTTTGTTCTGATTACCCCTTGTAGTCTTTGTACATTGTATCTTCTGCTTTAAATAAAAGTTAAATGCTGTGGGGGGTTCCCCTACAGTTCCCAGTCAAAAAAAACCCTCCTAGTAATGAACACTCCAGTGTTCCTTGGATTTATGCAAGACCCCAAATAGAGAAACCAAAGTATAACCCTCAAGGAAAACCTCCTTGGCTTGATGACACTACCGATTTTGCTTTGTGCAGAGTTGCTATGCAGGATCATCTTTGATATGGAGATGATGAGATGTTGGAGATCTTGGAGTATGGCTACCAAGCAGTTGACTCGAAGAATCTTACTCCAAGAGAGGTATATGACAAGAATCTCAACGACACAATAACCATGTGCATAAGGAGAGGTATGACTGACAAACAAAGGAGACCATACATACATATCACAAGTGCCAAGGAATTATGGGATAGCATTGTGAGGACCAAGAGCGGTACCTCCACTCTCTGGCTTTCTCAATATGAAATTGCCAAGGGTCAATTGCAAAACTTTTGTATGGAGAAAGGTGAATCTCCCAAGCAACTCCTTGAGCGTCTCATGACTCTCACCGCTAACATCGAGTCATGTGAGTGTGACAAGACACAAGATGGATTCAACTTGACTAAGCGATTTCTCGTGGATAAGTTGCTCCATGCTCTTGCTCCGTATCATCACCAAATGGTGTGGGACATAAGACAACACCATGGATTCAAGGAAATGACTCCATATGACATCATATCCACTTTCCAACTATTTGAAGAGTCAAAGGCAAATGCTACAAAACATCTTTCCATGCATGGTACCTCAACATCAAAAATCAATCTTGCTTTGAAGGCCAAACATGTATATGAAGAAAAGCAAAGTGAAGAAGACGAAGATGATGAGGACGAAGACGGTGATGAGATTGACTCCAATGAGAGCCCATCATATGAAGACATTGCTCTCTTTGTCAAGAAGCTTAGCGCGGGAAAATTCAAGGGAAGATACCAAAAGAAGAAAGTGATAAAATGTTACAACTGTGAAGAAGCCAACTACTTCTCCAACGATTGCCCCTATGAGAAGAGAGAAGATAAACCAAGGTTTCCCAAGACCTTTCCCAAGAAGAAGTCGCCAAACCCCTTGTACTCAAAGCTCAAGAAGAGAGATGGGAAAGCAATGGTTGCTCATGAAGAATCTGATCCGGATGATGTTAGTGGTGTTGCCGGAGTTGCTCAAGATTCTCAAAACACCTTGAGGCTAGTCAACAAGAGTGGTGATGTTGTCACCTACAACTATATGAAAGACTACAAGGGCAAAGCTCACAAGTGCCTAATGGAAAATGCCGTGGTAGAAGATGGAGAGGGCCAAAACTCTCTTGACAAGGTCCTACTCCATGATCAAATCTTCCTCTCTTCACACCTCCTACTCCTAGTGATGAGTACCTTGATGTGGAGGATAATTATGATGATAATGATATAGATGACACCATGTTTGCTAAATTAAATAAGGTCATGTGCTCCCTCAAAGGAAAGAAGCTCACTATGTTTCGTATGCGTATGGAGATGGTGGGTAAGCACACCGTCACCATTAAGGAACTCGAAACCCTCGTAACCGAGGAAAAGGAAAATTATGAAATCCTTGAGTGGAAAGTCCAATATTAGGAAGCAAAAAATGATGAACTATGCTTGAAAATTGGTGCAAACATTGATGTTCATGCTAAAGATCTTGCCTCCTTGAAAAAGGCTAAGGACTCTTGCGAAGAGTTGACGAATGATAAAATTAAGCTTGCGAAGCCTCATGTTTCTCTCTCTAAGGATTGTGAGCTCCTTTCCATGTCTCTCAAGACTAAGGAAGAAGAGCTCACCCTTCTTACAAAGAGTTTTGAGACACTCAAGCTTACTTATCTCGAAACTCTAGCCAAGACTTACTCTTCTCCTATTATTAATGTTGATGCTTGTACTACTAACTCTAGTAGTGACCTAGCATCTATTCTTGAGTAGAATCTCTTTCTCATGGCTCAAATCGAGAAAGGTCTCATGACATGTGCTCAAGGACAAAAGAACCTAAATGAGGTATTGAGCCAACACAAGGATGTGTTTGCCAAAGAGGGGCTCGAGTTTGACCCAAGCACAAGCAAGAAGAAGATGACTTCTCAAAAGTGCACCACTCCTCTAAAAGAAACATTTGTACGAGAAGGGCACAACGAGAAAGGTAAGGTTGTTAGTGGGAAGGCCACAAGGGGCATGCCCACTATCAACAAGCCAAAAGTGTTCATGCCTCCATCCTATGTACTCCGTAAAACTAAGGATGGAGAAGTTTGTGCAAAGTTTGTTGGTCCTCGAAATGCAATCTGATTTTATGCTATTTGGGTCCCTAAGACCCTTGTGACTAACTTGAGAGGTCCCACTGCAAAATGGGTGCCTCTAACCAAGTCATAATTGTGTGTAGGTTGCCTTCTCCGATGGAGTAAAATGGGTGATCGATAGTGGATGTACCAATCATATGACCGGAGATAGCAAATTGATCTACGATTTCATGGAAGCTATTCAAACATTTATGAGAATTGTGTTTGGTGGAGGATAAAAAGGATAGGTAATCGAGTTGGGCAAGGTGGCTATCACAAATTACATGTCTCTTGCAAATGTCATGCTTGTCCAATCCCTTAAATACCATTTTCTTTCCGTCCGCCAATTGGCTTCTGTTGGTTACACTCTTTGGACTAACGGATGTGCAAGTCTTTAAGAGAGATACTCTCGAAGAGGCTTTTGTTGGAGAGTTGAATGGCAACCTTTACACGGTTGATTTCTCGAAAGAGAGAACATTCCATGCAACTTGTCTAATGGCCAAGGACGACAAGGGGTGGCTTTGGCATCGCCAGCTAGCCCATGTCGGCATGAGAAATCTTTAAGATCTCTTAAAGGGTAATCACATCCTTGGACTAACCAATGTCTTTTTTGAGAAAGATCATGTGTGTAGTGCATGTATATCCGGAAAGCAACATCAATCAAAGCACCCACCCAAGAATATTGTGTCTACTTCAAGGACTTTGGAGCTCCTTCATGTGGATCTTTTTGGGCCTCCTTCATCGGATAGTCTTGGTGGGAAAAAGTATGGGCTTGTCATTGTTGACGATTACTCAAGATATACATGGGTGTTCTTCCTCAAGTCCAAGGACGAGACAAAGATCTCCTTCGTTGATTTTGCCAAGCAAGCACAATGCAAGTTTGACAAAGAAATCTTGGCAATAAGAAGTGATAATGACTCTAAGTGTTGGGGAACGAAGTATTTCAAAACCAATTCCTACGATCACGCAAGATCTATCTAGGAGATGCATAGCAACGAGAGGGGAGAGTGTGTCCACGTACCCTCGTAGACCGAGAGAGGAAGCATTTAGTAACGCGGTTGATGTAGTCGAACGTCTTCACGATCCAACTGATCCAAGTACCGAGCGTATGGCACCTCCGTGTTCTGCACACATTCAGCATGATGGCGTCTCTCGAGCTCTTGATCCAGTTGAGGACAAGGGAGAGTTCCGCCAGCACGACGGTGTGGCGATGGTGATGATGAAGTTACTGGCGCAGGGCTTCGCCTAAGCACTACAACAACATGACCGAGGTGTGTAACTGTGGAGGGGGTACCGCACACGGCTAAGAGAAGACTTGGTGTGTCTTTAGGGTGCCCCCCTCCCACGTATATAAAGGAGGGGGAAGAGGAGGCCGACCCAAGGGGGCGCGCCAAGGGGGAGTCCTATTTGGACTCCCGGTCCAAGTAGTATTCGACCCCCTTTTCTACTCCAACAAGGGGAAGGAGGGAAGGAAGAAGAGGGGAGAAGGAAAGAGGGGGGCGCCGCCCCCTCCCAGTCCAATTTGGACCAGCCATGGGGGGCGGCCACCCCTTGAGGTCCTTCTCTCCCACTAAAGCCCATTAAATCCCACTACTTTCCCGGGGGGTTCCGGTAACCTTCCGGTACTCTGAAAAATACCCGAAACACTTCGGAACTATTTCGGTGTCCGAATATAACCTTCCAATATATCGATCTTTACCTCTTGACCACTTCGAGACTCCTCGTCATGTCTGTGATCTCATCCGGGACTCCGAACAAACTTCGGTCATCAAATCACATAACTCATAATACAAATCATCATCGAACGTTAAGCGTGCGGACCCTACGTGTTCGAGAACTATGTAGACATGACCGAGACACCTCTCCGGTCAGTAACCAATAGCGGAACCTGGATGCTCATATTGGTTCCTACATATTCTACGAAGATCTTTATCGGTCAAACCGCATAACAACCTACGTTTTTCCCTTTGTCATCAGTATGCTACTTGCCCGAGACTCGACCGTCGGTATCATCATACCTAGTTCAATCTCGTCACCGGCAAGTCTCTTTACTCGTTCTGTAATGCATCATCCCACAACTAACTCATTAGTCACATTGCTTGCAAGGCTCATAGTGATGTACATTACCAAGAGGGCCCAGAGATACCTCTCCGATACACGGAGTGACAAATCCTAATCTTGATCTATGACAACTCAACAAACACCATCGGAGGCACCTGTAGACAAGGTGTTCCAATTACGTTTTGACGTTTCGTAGCGCACAAGGTGTTCCTCCGGTATTGAGGACTTGCATAATCTCATAGTCAGGGGAACATGTATAAGTCATGAAGAAAGTAATAGCAATAAAACTAAATGATCATTCACATCATTCTCTAATGATGTGACCCCATTCATCAAATGACAACACATGTCTATGGTTAGGAAACTTAACCATCTTTGATTAACGAGCTAGTCTAGTAGAGGCATACTAGGGACACTCTGTTTGTCTATGTATTCACACATGTATTAAGTTTCCGGTTAATACAATTCTAGCATGAATAATAAACATTTATCATGATATAAGGAAATATAAATAACAACTTTATTATTGTCTCTAGGGTATATTTCCTTCAGTCTCCCACTTGCACTAGAGTCAATAATCTAGATTACATAGTAATGATTCTAATACCCATGGAGTCTTGGTGTTGATCATGTTTTGCTCATGAGAGAGGCTTAGTCAACGGGTCTGCAACATTCAAATCCGTATGTATTTTGCATATCTATATGTCTCCCTCCTTGACTTGACCGCGGATGGAATTGAAGTGTCTCTTGATGTGTTTGGTTCTCTTGTGAAATCTGGATTCCTTCGCCAAGGCAATTGCTTCAGTATTGTGACAAAAGATTTTCATTGGACCCGATGCACTAGGTATGACACCTAGATCAGATATGAACTCCGTCCAGACTCCTTCATTTGCTGCTCCTGAAGTAGCTATGTACTCTGCTTCACACGTAGATCCCGCCACGACGCTCTGCTTGGAACTGCACCATCTAACAGCTCCACCCTTTAATATAAATATGTATCCGGTTTGTGACTTAGAGTCATCTAGATCAGTGTTAAAGCTTGCATCGACGTAAGCATTTACGATTAGCTCTTTGTCACCTCCATAAACGAGAAACATATCCTTAGTCCTTTTCAGGTATTTCAGGATGTTATTGACCGCTGTCCAGTGATCCACTCCTGGATTACTACCTCCCTGCTAAACTTATAGCAAGGCACACATCAGGTCTGGTACATAGCATTGCATACATGATGGAACCTATGGCTGAGGCATAGGGAATGACTTCCATTTTCTCTCTATCTTCTGCAGTGGTCGGGCATTAAGTCTGACTCAACTTCACACCTTGTAACACAGGAAAGAACCCTTTCTTCGATTGATCCATTTTGAACTTCTTCAAAACTTTATTAGGGTATGTGCTTTGTGAAAGTCCAATTAAGCGTCTTGATCTATCTCTATAGATCTTAATGCCCAATATATAAGCAGCTTCACCGAGGTCTTTCATTGAAAAATTCTTATTCTAGTATCCTTTTATGCTATCCAGAAATTCTGTATTATTTTCAATCAACAATATGTCATCCACATATAATATTAGAAATGCTACAGAGCTCCCACTCACTTTCTTGTAAATATAGGCTTCTCCAAAAGTCTGTATAAAACCATATGCTTTGATCACACTATCAAAGCGTATATTCCAACTCCGAGAGGCTTCCAGCAGTCCATAAATGGATTGCTAGAGCTTGCACACTTTGTTAGCACCTTTTGGATCGACAAAACCTTCTGGTTGCATCATATACAACTCTTCTTTAAGATATCCATTAAGGAATGCAGTTTTGACATCCATTTGCCAAATTTCATAATCATAAAATATAGCAATTGCTAACATGATTCGGACAGACTTAAGCATCACTATGGGTGAGAAGGTCTCATCATAGTCAACTCCTTGAAGTTGTCGAAAACCTTTCGCAACAAGTCGAGCTTTGTAGACAGTAACATTGTCGTCAGTGTCAATCTTCTTCTTGAAGATCCTTTTATTCTCTATTGCTTGCCGATCATCGGGCAAATCAACCAAAGTCCACACTTTGTTCTCATACATGGATCTCATCTTAGATTTCATGGCCTCAAGCCATTAAGCATAATCTGGGCTTATCATCGCTTCCTCATAGTTCGTAGGTTTGTTATGGTCAAGTAACATGACCTCTAGAAGAAGATTACCATACAACTCTGGCGCGGATCATACTTTGGTTGACCTATGAGGTTCGGTAGTATTTTGATCAGAAGTTTCATGATCAGTATCATTAGCTTCCTCACTAATTGGTGCAGGAATCACTGAAACTAATTTCTGTGATGAACTACTTTCCAATTCGGGAGAAGGTACAATTACCTCATCAACTTCTACGTTCCTCCCACTCACTTCTTTCGAGAGAAACTCCTTCTCTTGAAAGGATCCATTCTTAGCAACGAATATTTTGTCAGTGTGTTTTTCCAGTCTACTTGTGGCTACTTCTTGCTCTAAATAGAAATTTGTCAGTGTGTCTCTCTGTATGACTAATAGAATGCAGCCAATAACTGCACGTGTCGGTAATTAATCATGAAGTTTCCTAAAAAAGGTACTTAGTCCATTAAATCTCCATCGTGTGTGTCAAATTCCTGAACATGAAGCCTGTCACTCTATACCTACAAAATAGCTAGAACATCAGTAAGTGAAATTTAAGGAAGATGGTGACGAGCTTCCTAGACTTGAGCTGCTGGAGATCCCACAGCTAGAGCTCAATGACTCCAACAAGTCACTGTTCCGGAATGTGATTGCGTTCGAGCGGACGTACACATACCTGAATACTATCTTTTATGATTCTGAATCTTCATAGGAGAGGGTTAATGGCATACAAACAATTTGCCTTAATTCTTGAAGTGAATGTTAATCTGATTCTCATACCGAGGAACCATCTTCAGGTACATTTTCTTCACAATCTGCTTGATATGCCTATATTGATAATGTGTGACAATCAGCTACATTCACCTCAACATAACCGAGGACGAAATATTTTTATGACGAGGAAGAAAATAATGATTGATAGAAACCCATCCAACCATGAATAGCTCAGATTAGCTATTTATAATTTATATGTACTACAGTCAAAAATCATAATTTGATCAAAACATAACTTCATCCAAGATTATGTCGCAATGGATTGCTATAAGTCCACCAATGAGTTTTAGATTTACGACCAAACTTTCTGCCAGAAGTCAGCCACAATACTGTGCACCAATGTATGCCAACAATGTGTGTGTGCGTGTGTTTGTAGACACACACACACACACAACACTGATAGATTAACCTTAAGAAGTAATTTACTGCTAGGTGCATGTAGGCCTGGATAGTCTGCTGCAGCCAGAATAGTAAAAGAAACTTGGATTATTCATGTAATGAATCTTCTAGAAATTGGCTGCAAGAGACACAATCACCAAACAAGAGTTTAACAAGAATTATTTCTGTGCAAGTATAAAGATATATTTAATGGCTCTTACATAGTTAACTTGGTATTCTAGAAATTGGCTGCAAGAGACACAATCACCAAACAACAGTTTAACAAGAATTACTTCTGTGCAAGTCTAAAGATATATTTAATGGCTCTTACATAGTTATATTGGCTGCACAGATAATTACATAGTAGACTATATATGCTGAAGAAACCATAAGCATCAAGATGGCATATAAATTCTTATGTTATGGCATCGCTGGTCATTAGTGCTCATTGGGCTCTATACTTATCAAGTCAATGCACAAGAGGAAAAATCAAAAGCATAGCCATGCATTCACACCATATTTCTAGACCAGATGAAAACAGGAAAGTATGCTTGTTACCTACATAAAATCTGATTTTGGCGGCACAGATTCACATAGAGTGGTGGCCAATGTTGCTACAACCGAGGATTAGGGAACTCACCCACCTCTGACTCTCGCATGGCAGCATGGGAAATTTCCCTTCTCTTTCAACTAATCTCATCTGAAAACTTCCATGGTTCCATGAACCTCCCCGTCTCCCTCCTTGGGGCCTTCTCCTCCCAGATCCAGAGGAAACGCCAAGAGGAACAGACAGCCACTAGAGGAAACGCAGTATCGCACAGATAGACATGTCCATGTGGAGCTTGATCTAGAGCTTGACAACGGTAGGGAATTGGAGTCCGGCAGGCAGCCTTGGTATGGCAATCTGCTTGACTAGGACGACACCGTCCGGCCGCACGGCCACACCTCCGTCCAGCCTTGGTAATTGTCCAACATAGCACACTACTGCTCATCGAAGAGATGAGCCTGGAACCACCATGAACCTCCTCATGTCCTCGTTTGCATCTTCACCAGTCTAGGGGCTACCTCCACCAATGCTCAAGATTTAGTTTATTAAGTAACAAAATCAAAAGATTGATCCTGCAGAGATGAAGGCTTCAGAAGACCAACATGGTAGCGAGCATATTATAACTGAATATAAACTTACAGCATGCACATGTCGCATTGATATGCATAATTAGAATTTTACAGGGCCAGAAAAATGACACTATAGTGCACTGACGCGGTTAGAGGTTTGTGCGTCCAACCATCCAAGTATAAATGTAGATCCTACCTCTAATATCAGTTTCACTCAGTCAGGAAAGTGTGTTGAATGTTATTGTTACCTCTCTAAATGAACAAGAAGTCCTTCTGTTCCTTGAAAGAGATCATCAATGGATGAGATAGCTAAGCATATAAGGCCTCATGATTGCTCTTGCCTAAATGAGGCATAATATTAGAAAAAATATAACACCTCATTTGGCATCAGAGATTTATAAAGTACTTGATCAAGTAAGATCATAGAAAGCAACAGTTGAGCATGTACCTTGTCACAGATCTTCATACTCATCGGTGGAATGTGTGATATGAAGATTTTATGGTAGTTCCTGGTTGTTGTTATATAATCTACACTCCGATCAAGTATTGTGATGAACAATTTTGAGCATAATAAAAGCACGTCATACAACTATATGCGATTAGAATGCAGTTCCAAATTCATACAACTGAAAAGAAGATAGATACTACTTTATATATCGTTTTTGTGAAGCCAATATTGCCATGGTCATGAAGCATTGGATTCTAGATAAGTGTAAATTTAGAGAGTAAGGAGATGCCGCCGTCTGCCTTCCGGAGCTCCCCGCCTTCGATCTCGTGCACGCCTCCGAGGACCGCGCTGGTATCGACCTCCCACCTCAATCTGGATGTCCTCCTCCATCTCGAGCACCTCTTCCCTATGGATCCGGTTGTGGCCAATGTACAGACTAATTCCCACACAAAACATTCATTAAGTTAGCATTGTCTCTTTTTCATCTATAGTTCAACTTTCAACCCGATAGAGTTTTGGAGCCCCCAAACCGGACAGACATACAAAATAGGAAAGTGAAGGAAGTAGACCTTGTCGTGGGGGTGGGCGGCGAGCTGCGTAAGGTGCCCCATGGCGCCAACAGCAATCACGGCCCATGCTCCATCATCGACGTCGTAAGCAAAGCTCCCTGTCACGATCGCCGCATGGACAAGCGGTCGATGACGTGTCGGGCTCGGCCAGCGCTGCGACGACCACCGGCACGGCGCCCAGGCCCGCGTGCTCCCCCTCCTTGCGTCCCCCTCCTCCTGGTACGCCCAGGCCCGCGTCCTCCTCCTGCTCCTCCTGGTCCGCCGACGCCGTCGGGCCCCCCGGCCGCCAATCTAGCCGCTCACTCCTCTAGCCGCGTCCCCATGCAGAATGGCGTTGAGGAGGACTCCGAAGGTCTGGATGCCGGCTGACTCACCGACGCGGCACCAGATCGACTGCCGCGTGGGGTGGGGCACCTCCTGGCATCTGGGATCAGGAGGCGAGTGGGAGAGAGGAGAGCCTGTTCTCGTGTGGGTTTCTCATTTTTTTAAACTTAAAAAGGACCGTGGGTTGAATACCATAAACTATAGGGATTTATTTGGAAAATGGCTGAACAAACCGTTTTCTCACATAAGAAAGGACTATGGGTTGAATAATGAAAAACTCAAGGACTTTTTTGCAAAACTACCGGGACGTACAACCAGAAGCAATCGGTGATTTATTAGTAGATAAGATGGATGTGAAGAGTGCTTTCCTTAACAGTCCTCTACAAGAAGAAGTATATGTATCAAAACCACCTGGGTTTGTTGATCCTGATCACAAAGATTATGTGTATAAACTTCATGAGGCTTTGTATGGCCTCAAACAAGCACCTCGTGCTTGGTATGATCTGTTGGAAATATGCCCTAGAGGCAATAATAAAATCATTATTATATTTCCTTGTTCATGATAATTGTCTATTGTTCATGCTTTAATTGTATTATCCGGAAATCGTAATACATGTGTGAATACATAGACCACAATGTGTCCCTAGTGAGCCTCTAGTTGACTAGCTCATTGATCAACCGATAGTCATGGTTTCCTGGCTATGGACATGGGGATGTCATTGATAACGGGATCACATCATTAGGAGAATGATGTGATGGACAAGACCCAATCCTAAACATAGCACAAGATCGTATAGTTCGTTCGCTAGAGTTTTTACAATGTCAAGTATCTTTTCCTTAGACCATGAGATCGTGTAACTCCCGAATACCGTAGGAGTGCTCTGGGTATACCAAACATCACAACGTAACTGGGTGACTATAAAGGTATACTACGGGTATCTCCGAAAGTGTCTGTTGGGTTGACACGGATCAAGACTGGGATATGTCACTCCGTATGATAGAGAGGTATCTCTGGGCCCACTCGATAATGCATCATCATAATGAGCTCAAAGTGACCAAGTGTCTGGTCACGGGATCATGCATTACGGTACGAGTAAAGTGACTTGCCGGTAACGAGATTGAACGAGGTATTGGGATACCGACGATCGAATCTCGGGCAAGTAACGTACCGATTGACAAAGGGAATTGTATACGGGGTTGCTTGAATCCTCGACATCGTGGTTCATCCGATGAGATCATCGAGGAGCATGTGGGAGCCAACATGGGTATCCAGATCCCGCTGTTGGTTATTGACCGGAGTGCCATCTCGGTCATGTCTACATGTCTCCCGAACCCGTAGGGTCTACACACTTAAGGTTTGGTGACGCTAGGGTTGTAGAGATATGAACATGCAGTAACCCGAAAGTTGTTCGGAGTCCCGGATGAGATCCTGGACATCACGAGGAGTTCCGGAATGGTCCGGAGGTGAAAAATTATATATAGGAAGTGCAGTTTCGGCCATCGGGAGAGTTTCGGGGTCACCGGTATTGTACCGGGACCACCGGAAGGGTCCCGGAGGTCCACCAGGTGGGGCCACCCATCCCGGAGGGCCCCATGGGCCAAAGTGGGGAGGGGAACCAGCCCATAGTGGGCTGGTGCACCCCCTAGGCCCACCCCATGCGCCTAGGGTTGGGAACCCTAGGGTGGGGGGGCGCCCCACCTGGCTTGGGGGGCATTCCACCCCTTGGCCACCGCCCCCCTAGGAGTTCCCATCTCCTAGGGCCGGTGCACCCCCCTAGGGGGCCTATATAAAGGGGGGAGGGAGGGGGCAGCCGCACCCTCGTGTCTTGGCGCCTCCCTCTCCCCTGCTACACCTCTCCCTCTTGCAGTATAACGGCGAAGCCCTGCTGCAGTGACGCCCTGCATCCACCACCACGCCGTTGTGCTGCTGGATCTTCATCAACCTCTCCTCCCCCCTTGCTGGATCAAGAAGGAGGAGACGTCACGCTGACCGTACGTGTGTTGAACATGGAGGTGCCGTCCGTTCGGCGCTAGGATCTCCGGTGATTTGGATCACGTCGAGTACGACTTCCTCATCCCCGTCCTTGAACGCTTCCGCACGTGATCTACAAAGGTATGTAGATGCAATCCGATCACTCGTTGCTAGATGAACTCATAGATGGATCTTGGTGAAACCATAGGAATTTTTTTTGTTTTCTGCAACGTTCCCCAACAGTGGTATCATGAGCTAGGTCTATGCATAGTTCTGCTTGCACGAGTAGAACACAATTTGTTGTGGGCGTAGATGTTGTCAACTTTCTTGCCGCTACTAGTCTTATCTTGCTTCAGCGGTATTGTGGGATGAAGCGGCCCGGACCGACCTTACATGTACGCTTACGTGAGACTGGTTCCACCGACTGACATGCACTAGTTGCATAAGGTGGCTAGCGGGTGTCTGTCTCTCCCACTTTAGTTGGAGCGGATTCGATGAAAAGGGTCCTTATGAAGGGTAAATTGAAGTTGACAAATCATGTTGTGGCTATTACGTAGGTAAGAAAACGTTCTTGCTAGAATCCTTTTGCAGCCACGTAAAACTTGCAACTACAAGTAGAGGACGTCTAACTTATTTTTGCAGCAAGTGATTTGTGACGTGATATGGCCAAAGTTGTGATGAATGATGAATGATATATATGTGATGTATGAGATCATGTTCTTGTAATAGGAATCACGACTTGCATGTCGATGATTATGACAACTGGCAGGAGCCATAGGAGTTGTTTTTATTTTTTGTATGACCTGCGTGTCATTGAGAAACGCCATGTAAATTACTTTACTTTATTGCTAAACGCGTTAGCCATAGTAGTAGAAGTAATAGTTGGCGAGCAACTTCATGGAGACACGATGATGGAGATCATGACGATGGAGATCATGGTGTCATGCCGGTGACAAGATGATCATGGAGCCCCAAGATGGAGATCAAAGGAGCTATGTGATATTGGCCATATCATGTCACTATTATTATTTGATTGCATGTGATGTTTATCATGTTTTTGCATCTTGTTTACTTAGAACGGCGGTAGTAAATAAGATGATCCCTCATAATAATTTCAAGAAAGTGTTCCCCCTAACTGTGCACCATTACGACAGTTCGTTGTTTCGAAGCACCACTTGATGATCGGGTGTGATAGATTCCAACGTTCACATACAACATGTGTAAGACAGATTTACACATGCAAACACTTAGGTTGACTTGACAAGCCTAGCATGTACAGACATGACCTCGAAACACAGAAGACCGAAAGGTCGAGCATGAGTCGTATAGAAGATACGATCAACATGAAGATGTTCACCGATGTTGACTAGTCCGTCTCACGAGATGATCGGACATGGCCTAGTTAACTCGGATCATGTTATACTTAGATGACTGGAGGGATGTCTATCTAAGTGGGAGTTCATTATATAATTTGATTAGATGAACTTAATTATCATGAACTTAGTCTAAAATCTTTACAATATGTCTTGTAGATCAAATGACCAACGTTGTCCTCAACTTCAACGCGTTCCTAGAGAAAACCAAGCTGAAAGACGATGGTAGCAACTATACGGACTGGGTCCGGAACCTGAGGATCATCCTCATAGCTGCCAAGAAAGATTATGTCCTACTAGCACCGCTAGGTGACGCACCCGTCCCACAGAACCAAGACGTTATGAACGCTTGGCAGACACGTGCTGATGATTACTCCCTCGTTCAGTGCGGCATGCTTTACAGCTTAGAACTGGGGCTCCAAAAGCGTTTTGAGCGACACGGAGCATATGAGATGTTCGAAGAGCTGAAAATGGTTTTCCAAGCTCATGCCCGGGTCGAGAGATATGAAGTCTCCGACAAGTTCTTCAGCTGTAAGATGGAGGAAAATAGTTCTGTCAGTGAGCACATACTCACTATGTCTGGTGTACATAACCGCTTGACTCAGCTGGGAGTTAATCTCCCGGATGATGCGGTCATTGACAGAATCCTCCAGTCGCTTCCACCAAGCTACAAGAGCTTTGTGATGAACTTCAATATGCAGGGGATGGAAAAGACCATTCCTGAAGTATTTGCAATGCTGAAATCAGCAGAGGTAGAAGTCAAAAAGGACCATCAAGTGTTGATGGTGAATAAAACCACTAAGTTCAAGAAAGGCAAGGGTAAGAAGAACTTCAAGAAGGACGGCAAGGGAGATGCCGCGCTCGGTAAGCAAGCTGCCGGGAAGAAGCCAAAGAATGGACCCAAGCCCGAGACTGAGTGTTTTTATTGCAAGGGAAGTGGTCACTAGAAGCGGAACTGCCCCAAATACTTAGCGGACAAGAAGGCCGGCAAAACGAAAGGTATATGTGATATACATGTAATTGATGTGTACCTTACCAGTACTCGTACTAGCTCCTGGGTATTTGATAGCGGTGCAGTTGCTCACATTTGTAACTCAAAGCAGGAGCTGCGGAATAAACGGAGACTAGCGAAGGACAAGGTGACGATGCGCGTCGGGAATGGTTCCAAGGTCATGTGATCGCCATCGGCATGCTACCTCTACATTTACCTACGGGATTAGTTTTGAACCTCAATAATTGTTATTTGGTGCCAAGTTTGAGCATGAACATTGTATCAGGATCTCGTTTATATGAGAGATATGTTTTATGGTCATGCTCCTATGGTGAATGGTTTATTCATAATGAATCTCTAGCGTAATGCTACACATATTCATAGTGTGAATACCAAAAGATGTAAGGTTGATAATGATAGTCCCACATACTTGTGGCACTGCCGTCTTGGTCACATAGGTGTCAAACGCATGAAGAAGCTCCATGCTGATGGACTTTTAGAGTCTCTTGATTACGAATCATTTGACACGTGCGAACCATGCCTCATGGGTAAGATGACCAAGACTCCGTTCTCAGGAACAATGGAGCGAGCAACCAACCTATTGGAAATCATACATACTGATGTGTGCGGTCCAATGAGTGTTGAGGCTTGTGGTGGCTATCGTTATGTTCTCACCCTCACTGATGACTTGAGTAGATATGGGTATATCTACTTAATGAAACACAAGTCTGAAACCTTTGAAAAGTTCAAGGAATTTCAGAGTGAGGTTGAGAATCAACGTGACAGAAAAATCAAGTTTTTGCGATCAGATCGTGGAGGAGAATACTTGAGTCACGAATTTGGTACACACTTAAGAAAATGTGGAATAGTTTCACAACTCACGCCGCCTGGAACACCTCAGTGTAATGGTGTGTCCGAACGTCGTAATCGCACTCTATTGGATATGGTGCGATCTATGATGTCTCTTACCGATTTTCCGCTGTCATTTTGGGGCTATGCTTTAGAGACTGCCACATTCACTTTAAATAGGGCTCCTTCAAAATCCGTTGAGACGACACCGTATGAATTATGGTTTGGGAAGAAGCCTAAGCTGTCGTCTCTAAAAGTTTGGGGATGCGATGCTTATGTCAAGAAACTTCAACCTGAAAAGCTCGAACCCAAGTCGGAAAAATGCGTCTTCATAGGATACCCTAAAGAAACTATTGGGTATACCTTCTACCTCAGATCCGAAGGCAAGATCTTTGTTGCCAAGAATGGATCCTTTCTAGAAAAGGAGTTTCTCTCGAAAGAAGTAAGTGGGAGGAAAGTAGAACTTGATGAAGTATTACCTCTTGAACCGGAAAGTGGCGCAACTCAGGAAAATGTTCCTGTGGTGCCTGCATCAATTAGAGAGGAAGTTAATGATGATGATCAAGATACTTCTGATCAAGCTCCTACTGAACTTCGAAGGTCCACAAGGACATGTTCCGCACTAGAGCGGTACGGCAACCCTGTCTTGGAAATCATGTTGTTAGACAACGGTGAACCTTCGAACTATGAAGAAGCGATGGCGGGCCCGGATTTCGACAAATGGCTGGAAGCCATGAAATCCGAGATAGGATCCATGTATGAAAATGAAGTATGGACTTTGACTGACTTGCCCGATGATCGGCGAGCCATAGAAAATAAATGGATCTTTAAGAAGTAGACATACGCGGATGGTAATGTGACCATCTATAAAGCTAGGCTTGTCGCTAAGGGTTATCGACAAGTTCAAGGGGTTGACTACGATGAGACATTCTCTCCCGTAGCAAAGCTGAAGTCCGTCCGAATCATGTTAGCTATTGCCGCATACTATGATTATGAGATATGGCAAATGGACGTCAAAACGGCATTCCTTAACGGTCATCTTAAGGAAGAACTGTATATGATGCAGCCGGAAGGTTTTGTCGATCCTAAGAATGCTGACAAGGTGTGCAAGCTCCAACGCGATTTATGGGATGGTGCAAGCATCTCAGAGTTGGAACATTCGCTTTGATGAGATGATCAAAGCGTTTGGGTTTATGCAGACTTATGGAGAAGCCTGCGTTTACAAGAAAGTGAGTGGGAGCTCTGTAGCATTTCTCATATTATATTTAGATGACATACTTTTGATGGGAAATGATATAGAGCTTTTGGACAGCATTAAGGCCTACTTGAATAAGAGTTTTTCAATGAAGGACCTTGGAGAAGCTGCTTATATATTAGGCATCAAGATCTATAGAGATAGATCAAGATGCCTCATAGGTCTTTCACAAAGCACATACCTTGATAAGATATTGAAGAAGTTCAATATGGATCAGTCTAAGAAGGGGTTCTTGCCTGTGTTGCAAGGTGTGAAATTGAGCTCAGCTCAATGTCTGACCACGGCAGAGGAAATAGAAGAGATGAGTGTCATCCCCTATGCCTCAGCCATAGGTTCTATTATGTATGCCATGCTGTGTACCAGACCTGATGTAAACCTTGCCGTAAGTTTGGTAGGTAGGTACCAAAGTAATCCCGGCAAGGAACACTGGACAGCGGTCAAGAATATCCTGAAGTACCTGAAAAGGACTAAGGAAATGTTTCTCGTTTATGGAGGTGACAAAGAGCTCGTCGTAAAGGGTTATGTCGATGCTAGCTTCGACATAGATCTGGATGACTCTAAGTCACAAACCGGATACGTGTATATTTTGAATGGTGGGGCAGTAAGCTGGTGCAGTTGCAAGCAAAGCGTTGTGGCGGGATCTACATGTGAAGCGGAGTACATGGCAGCCTCGGAGGCAGCACACGAAGCAGTCTGGGTGAAGGAGTTCATTACCGACCTAGGAGTCATACCCAATGCGTCGGGCCCGATGACTCTGTTCTGTGACAACACTGGAGCTATTGCCCTTGCCAAGGAGCCCAGGTTTCACAGGAAGACCAGGCATATCAAGCGTCGCTTCAACTCCATTCGTGAAAGTGTTCAAAATGGAGACATAGAGATTTGTAAAGTACATACGGACCTGAATGTAGCAGATCCGTTGACTAAACCTCTCCCTAGAGCAAAACATGATCAACACTAGAATTCCATGGGTGTTCGATTCATCACAATGTAACTAGATGATTGACTCTAGTGCAAGTGGGAGACTGTTGGAAATATGCCCTAGAGGCAATAATAAAATGATTATTATATTTCCTTGTTCATGATAATTGTCTATTGTTCATGCTTTAATTGTATTATCCAGAAATCGTAATACATGTGTGAATACATTGACCATAATGTGTCCCTAGTGAGCCTCTAGTTGACTAGCTCGTTGATCAACAGAGAGTCATGGTTTCCTGGCTATGGACATGGGGATGTCATTGATAACGGGATCACATCATTAGGAGAATGATGTGATGGACAAGACCCAATCCTAAACATAGCACAAGATCGTATAGTTCGTTTGCTAGAGTTTTTACAATGTCAAGTATCTTTTCCTTAGACCATGAGATCGTGTAACTCCCGGATACCGTAGGAGTGCTCTGGGTATACCAAACATCACAACGTAACTGGGTGACTATAAAGGTATACTACGGGTATCTCCGAAAGTGTCTGTTGGGTTGACACGGATCAAGACTGGGATATGTCACTCCGTATGACGGAGAGGTATCTTTGGGCCCACTCGGTAATGCATCATCATAATGAGCTCAAAGTGACCAAGTGTCTGGTCACGGGATCATGCATTACGGTACGAGTAAAGTGACTTGCCGGTAACGAGATTGAACGAGGTATTGTGATACCGACGATCGAATCTCGGGCAAGTAATGTACCGATTGACAAAGGGAATTGTATACGGGGTTGCTTGAATCCTCGACATCGTGGTTCATCTGATGAGATCATCGAGGAGCATGTGGGAGCCAACACGGGTATCCAGATCCCGCTGTTGGTTATTGACCGGAGAGCCATCTCGGTCATGTCTACATATCTCCCGAACCCGTAGGGTCTACACACTTAAGGTTCAGTGACGCTAGGGTTGTAGAGATATGAATATGCAGTAACCCGAAAGTTGTTCGGAGTCCCGGATGAGATCCTGGACGTCACGAGGAGTTCCGGAATGGTCCGGAGGTGAAAAATTATATATAGGAAGTGCAGTTTCGGCCATCGGGAGAGTTTCGGGGTCACCGGTATTGTACCGGGACCACCGGAAGGGTCCCGGGGGTCCACCGGGTGGGGCCACCCATCCCGGAGGGCCCCATGGGCCAAAGTGGGGAGGGGAACCAGCCCATAGTGGGCTGGTGCGCCCCCCTAGGCCCACCCCATGCACCTAGGGTTGGGAACCCTAGGGTGGGGGGGCGCCCCACCTGGCTTGGGGGGCACTCCACCCCTTGGCCGCCGCCCCCCTAGGAGTTCCCATCTCCTAAGGCCGGTGCACCCCCTAGGGGCCTATATAAAGGGGGGGGGAGGGAGGGGGCAGCCGCACCCTTGTGTCTTGGCGCCTCCCTCTCCCCTGCTACACCTCTCCCTCTCGCAGTATAACGGCGAAGCCCTGCTGCAGTGACGCCCTGCATCCACCACCACGCCGTCGTGCTGCTGGATCTTCATCAACCTCTCCTCCCCCCTTGCTGGATCAAGAAGGAGGAGATGTCACTCTGACCGTACATGTGTTGAACACGGAGGTTCCGTCCGTTCGGCGCTAGGATCTCCGGTGATTTGGATCATGTCGAGTACGACTTCCTCATCCCCGTCCTTGAACGCTTCCGCGCGTGATCTACAAAGGTATGTAGATGCAATCCGATTACTCGTTGCTAGATGAACTCATAGATGGATCTTGGTGAAATCGTAGGAAATTTTTTTGTTTTCTGCAACGTTCCCCAAAATGATCATCTTAAGAAGTTTTTACTCGATGATGGTTTTGTGAGAGGGGTGGTCGATCCCACTCTTTTTACTAAGAGGGACAAAGTTTGCGGCTTCCATGACCAAGAACTTTGAGATGTCACTCAATGTGGATTTGAAGTTCTTTCTCGGTTTCCAAATTCAACAATTTCAAGAAGGAATTTTCTTGTCTCAAGCAAAGTATCTCAAGGATATTCTAGAGAAGTTTGGAATGTCTGATGCTAGTCCACGTAAGACACCCATGCCTATAGAAATTGTACGGACTAAAGACACAAACGGTATTCCTTTCGACCCATCTACTTACCACTCTATGATTGGTTCATTGCTTTACCTTTGATCATCTAGACCAGACATCATGTTCGGTGTATGCATGTGTGCTAGATTTCAAGCTTCCCCTAGGGAAAGTCATCATAAGGCAGTTAAGCATATTCTTAGATACCTTGTTAACACCCCAAAGTTGGGTCTATGGTACCCCAAGGATGCCAAGTTTGATCTCATTGGGTACACCGGATTGGGCTGCAGACAAAGTGGATTGTAAGTCCACCTCCGGTGCATGTCAATTTCTTGGACGCTCCTTGGTAAGTTGGTCCTCGAAGAAACAAAATTGTGTTGCCCTCTCCACCACCGATGACGAATACATTGTAACCGCCAGTTGTGCAACTCAAGTACTATGGATGAGGCAAACTTTGAAGGATTACGGTATCACCTATAGAAATGTGCCTCTTCTATGTGATAATGAAAGTGTCATCAATATTGATGAGAATCCCAAAGATCATAACCGCACCAAGCACACTGATATTAGGTATCATTTCTTGAGAGATCACGCGGAAAAAGGTGACATTGATATTGCTCATGTTGGCACAGATATGCAACATGCAGACATTTTCACCAAGCCATTGGATGAAGCAAGGTTTTGTCAACTTAGGCATGAACTTGGTATCTTGGAGCTTGACAAAACATTATGTGAAATCTAGTACCCATCCATGTATGTACTGACTGTCTTGTCTTGATGCAGGCATATATTTAGGGGGAGATATTCAATTCATGAGTACTCTCACCCTACATAATGCATGAATAGAACAAACACTCTCAAAGGTATCATGGTTTTTGAACTATGGTGCTTTAAATGATGGAGTCGTGACTATGTACCCAAAAGTCGCAATCTTTGCGGTACTATGTCCCATGTGCTCAAACATGGTGACCTCGGTCACCGCTCGTGGATTACGTATATGAACCTTTCTTTACTTCATATTGTTAGGTTATTATTGCACATCTTAGTGGCCATAGATTACTCAAGTTTTCATCCCTACAAACTTTATATCTCCTTGGCGGAGTCTACATCAATATATCTTAGTTGGCCCTTACAAAATCTTCCCCTACTTGGGCTCCTTGTCCAGTTGCTGTACATCCGTCTCCTCAGCCGGACATTTGGGCCCTGGCAGGATTTTGCTGCTAAACTCTTCCATCGAGAACCACAAGTGGCCGGACATCTGGGCCTTAGCCGGACATCCGGGCCCTGAATTTTGCTCTCTAACTTCTATTCGCCGGATATCCGGGCTTGGACCCAGGATGTCCGGCCCGTCGCCCGCAGACACACAAAATGGAGGAGGGCTTGGGATTTGGCGGGAAGTTCCCCATTCTCTCCCTTGCTCTCCCCATCTATTCTAAACAGCCGCCGCCGGGCTGTGCTCTGGCGCTGCCCCAGCCATCTGCTCCGTTCTCCTGCCCCGATCTCCTGCCCATGCCTTCATCTCCTCCCGATCTACGTTTCCATCCAATCCATTCTTTGGGTTGCGGTGAGAATCACTCGGGAGGGATTGGTTCGGGTGTTGACTTGTGGATCGACCACCGGAGTTCTTCATGGCGCATACCAAGAAATGCAACCCTCCTCCTTCTTCCCGGGGTATGGCCGCTATCTACTCTTGCCTCTTTTGTGTTTGGCCCAACCATCCTAGGTTTTTATTATCTCTCATGACTATCTTGGTGTATATCTCTCTCTAGAGGTTTGATGTCACTTACCTAGCCTAAAATCCTCTCTGTGTACCTAAACAACTTAATCTTGGGCATGCCAATATTTTGATCTACCACTTGGACTTGCCCTATGGTCATGTTCGAAAATGTTCATCCCACTGTTTAATTTGCTTTATCCTTGTTCATAATTTTGACTCCTTATCGGTACCCTTATCATGTATCTGTTTCGATCGATCGCCGATAAGGATCCACCGGCTCCGATGAACATGCTCGACCTAAGAAGAAGAAGACCACCACCGGTCCTAAGAAGAAGCATCGGGCACCATCCCCAAGTCTGTCAGCCTCTTATCCGGATGATGAGGACTATGTTGGGGAGGAAGAGGATGGCATTGCGCCAAGACACTCTGTTGGTCAGTCCAAGCCTGGCACTAGGAGGGCCCCTATGCCTCGAGTCCGTGGTGCTACAATGCCTGTGGTCCATGGTCGTCGCATCTCAATGGAGCTTCCTTTTAGCGGGGACCGCCTCACACATGACTTCATCACTGTGGGGGCTGGTCCATACCTTGAGTTTCGACGGGATACCAACCAATATGAGATGGTGGCTGATGTCGGGGGTCCTCGTTTCCATACTTGCATGCAGAAAGATCTTTACTCGAGCTTCGGCCATGATCATGGACTTGCTCCTCATAAATACCTGGATCTTCAGTTCATGTGTGATCATCCTGCCATGTTCCCTAACAACAAGGTCAAGATCATCGATGATATGACTCTAGGTCAAGCAATGACCTTCAAATGTGATTCGAATGAAGCTGCCCTCCTTCAGTTCTATGCCACCTGCTTCTTTGGGCCAGACAACACTCTCACATGTATGACTGATGACACTATGCTGAGCATCACCTATGACCATTTTGTTCATATTTTGGGCTTGTCCGGTGTTGGTCATCACATCCACAGTATGGATCCTCACTATAGGCCCAAAGGGATTGATGCTTGCATGTCTGTTCTTAAGCCTATCTCTGAGCTCACTCCAGAGGAACACGCATATCCACCCAATGAGACATCCATTTTCTGGTCTCCCTACTACGTTATCTATCAGTGTGTGCTTCGCACTCTCTATCCTAAGAAGGGAGATCGCTCAAGGGATCGCAACTACTACATTGATTTGATGGTCCGTATGCATGATGCACCTACTGAGCCTCTTGACACAGCCCACTATATTTGGCATGAGATCCGTCTCTCCAGTTTTATTTAGACGCGCCAATTCCCTCATGCTCCATTCATTCAGGCAATAATTGATCACACTGCTCCATTTGAGGTTGCTAAGACCGTTGTGCATTCCATTTGGAAGCCTCCTGTTCATATGCGCATGGCCGCTCCTGCACCGGCTACTGCACCTCGACCTCCTAGGAAGTCTCATGCTATATCTCATCCCACGGGTTCCTCCGTGCCTTCCTCCTCGATTGCTCCTCGTGGACGTCTTGCCTCGTTCTTGGGCAAGGCTCAGTCCGCTATCATGAAGGCAATCACTTTCAACTATCAGCAAAACCATGATGTTCAGAAGCGCCTCATCATCTCCAAGAACCAGCTCAAGCAGTGCCTTCACGACTGTGGGAGTCCCGTGAGTGATGACGATCCGATTCCCGTAGCTCCGTCCTCTTCCACCTTCGGTTTCCCGTCTCGTGACTAGTTTGCCGAGTTCTTTGATGATAATGATGACATCTTCCAGGAGTGACCGAGTTCTTCTAGTTCTTCACCCCTTTTTAACTTGTTGTTGTCAAAGGGGGGAGCAGTATCTTAGTGTAGTCATGCTATATGTTGGCTATTTCTGTTAGCTATTATTCAAACTTTTAATGTATGACTCTTTGTGCATGCTACATAAGATACTTATCATTTGAGACTATGTTGTTATCTTTGTGGTTATGAAATATTGTTTGTTGTTTCACATGTGTTAATCATCTCATGCTCACAATGAGGGGGAGCTAAAGCAAATATGAACATATATTGTATTACTTTTTGCTCTCATGATTTACAATGCTAAATTTATTCATTGCATCTATGATACTACATGTATGATTGTCATCAACAAACAAAAAGGGGGAGATTGAAAGTGGAATCATGCCCTTACATCATGTTTTTATGTTGATGACAATATACATGTAGGGGAATAACAATGTTCGTCAAGTGAACCTCATGTGTTAGTCCCCGGTTCATCAAAAGTGTGTGGATCCTGAGCAGACGAAGTGGATTGTACTCAAGGAAGACGTATCAAAATGAATACATATTTGTTTTCTTGAGTATAGGATCTCGCACTATTAAGAGGGGATCGATAGGGTTAGTAAAACACTTGCTCTTGCCAAAAATCTCCTTCCCAAAATTCATCAGATCTATCACTATACTCTCTGGCTCATTCTGCCTCTGGCCATGCCGGATGTCGGGGCCTCCTGCCAGATGTTCGGCCCGCACGCCGGATATCCAGATCCAGAATACAATATATGGTTGCGTTTCCTTCTAGATGTATGGCCCTCCATGCAGGATGTATGGGCTCCCCATACACCCCAGATTTCCGGGCCGCCATGCCGGATGTCCGGCCACCTTGCCAGATGTACGGGCCTTCCAGTATCACCGGATGTCCGGGCTGCGCCCCGGATGTCCGGGTCCTCTGTTTTGTTCTCTGCTTTCTGCCTCTGTCTGCACTTACTTCACTAGGAAGGTTGTCCGGGACCTGTCCCGGATGTCCGGCCTACCCTGTCACTTACACTACAATGGCCATATTTTCTCAAACGCTATATATAGCCCTCTTCCCCCACGGGTGAGGGTTGACTATTCACTTTGAGCAAACCCTAGAACACATTTCACTCTCTCTCTCTCTCTCTCTCTCTCTCTCTCTCTCTCATCCACACCAAATATTAGATCCCTAAGGGACTTGAGAGTATTTGAGAGACGTTGTCCGACCAAGTGATAGATCCACTCCTTTCCCATTGTTCTTGTTACTCTTGGAGGTTGGAGACTCCTAGGCAGTAGGAGTCTTTCGGAAAGGAATCGACCATTGTGATTACCCCGGGAGAAGTTTGTGAGGGTTTGGAGACCACCCCAAGGTCTACCACTAGTGGTTGAGAAACGCCTTCATGGTGTTGTCTCAAAGGGAGAATAGGGCGAGCCTTCGTGGTAACATCCACCTCTCTAACGGTGACGTAGCTTCCCTCTAAGGAAGTGAACATCGGCATACATCCTCGTCTCTCGGAGTTGCGGTTATTCCTAACCCTAACTCTCTACTTGTGGTTACTTGTCTCTTAGCACTTACTTATATTATATTGTGCTTGCTTACTCACATATTTGTGTTACTTGTTTATCTTGCTTAGCCCTTAGCATCATACATGCAATTGTTAGGCTCACTTCAATATTCCGCATTATTGCCTAAAATTGCTAAGTAATAATTAAAATTTGTAATTATACCTATTCACCCCTAGGTCCATCTCGATCCTTTAAATTGGTATCAGAGCCTCGTGCTCTATTCTTGTGGCTTAACCACCCTAGACCGAGATGAACCCTGATGGGACTCCCCTTATTGCGGATCCGAAGAATACGGGCGCGACTTCCACGGAAGTCAAGTCCTTCACTTCTGATGATCTGGAATGGGAGCTTGCTAAGCAAAAGGAGGAGCATGATGCTTCTCTTGAGGCCTTGGTCCAAATGAGACTAGCCACACTAACCATGATGCTTGCACCACTTTCTGGTGGTGCGGCCTCGAGGCCAGCTGTGCCTACTCCTTCACTTGGCCAACAACCTCCTAGTAATGAACACTCCAGTGTTCCTTGGCTTTATGCAAGACCCCAAATAGAGAAACCAAAGTATAACCCTCAAGGCAAACCTCCTTTTCTTTATGACACTACTGAGGGAGTCCTAGATTAGGGGTCCCCGGGCGTCTGGGCTATGTGACATGGGCCGGTCTGGTGGGCCGTGAAGATACAAGATAGAAGACTTCCCCTTGTGTTTAGATAGGGCTCTCCTTTGAGTGTATGGCAAGCTTGGCGTCCAGATATGAAGATTCCTTTATCAGTAAACTGACTCTATACAACCCTAGGTACCTCCGGTGTCTATATAAACCGGGAGTTTTGTCCGTAGAGGCAATCACAATCATACAGGCTAGACGTCTAGGGTTTAGCCATTACAATCTCGAGCTAAAACAACTCTTGTAACCCCTATACTCATCAAAGTCAATCAAGAAGGAAGTAGGGTATTACCTCCATAAAGAGGGCTCGAACCTGGGTAAACATTGTCTCCCCCGCCTCCTGTTACCTTCGATCCTCAGACGCACAGTTCGGGACCCCCTACCCGAGATCCGCTGGTTTTGACACTGACATTGGTGCTTTCATTGAGAGTTCCCCTGTGCTATCGACGGAAGGTTCGATGGCTCGTTCGATCATCTGCAATGATGCTATTTCGGAGGAGACTTTCCTCCCCGGCCAAATTTTCGTATTCGGCAGCTTCGCACTGCATGCCAACTCGATTGGTCACCTTGAGCAGATCGACAGCTACACCCCTAGTCATTAGATCAGTTTCGGGAACCTAAACTATGTCGCCGATATCCGAGGAGACTTGATCTTCGAAGGATTCGCAGCCCCGACCGCCGCTCCGGCCTTAGATCCAGAGTAGACCACCGGGTCCAAAGACGGGAATTCAGAGCCTGCCGGACTCCCTACAATTATGTAGCTCGCTGTCAGAGATCAGGAGGGGACGGCATCATCAGCAAACCCAAAGAAGAACTGAACTCCCCTTGTCGCTAGAGCGCCGGACTCTCCCTCGGACTCTGAATCCGAACTCTCGAGGTCCGCAACAAGCGGGCGCGGCCAGGAGACCCTCACCCCAGTCGGCCCAGCGGACTCTCGCCTCTATGACCAAACCTCGCTCCTAAAGAAGGCTCTGGACTTAATGCGATCCCTCGCCATAATAGAGTAATCAATTTTGAATTACGCCCAGCCCAGACTAGGGGCTGAGAGCGGGGAATTTTATGTCCCACCCACCACCCACTTCATAGCGACTGTCGAAGATCTAACCGACATGCTGGACTATGCCTCCAAAGACATCGACGGTATGGATGACGATGCCGGAGACGATCAAGGCCTAAACCCTCCATTTACTGGATGTTGGACGGCCACCTCCACATATGACGTATACATGGTGGATACACCCAAAGAGGATGACGACGACGGCAAGAAGGATCCGGTTGAAGACAAGCCTGCCGAAGCACCTCCAAAATGTCGACGTCAGCGGCGCCGCTCAAAATCGCGTCGCGAAAAAGACAACAATACCAGCACCGAAGACAATAACACTCCAGAGAACGCCGAAGACCCCGAAGCCCCTATCGAGCCAACATCCGAACAGGGTGATTGGGAGGATGGGCAAGTTAACCCTGACGATCCTGTCGGGAACGAGGACTCGGAGGACACAGTAACTACTTACCGATCTCCAAAGAGAATGTGAGCCTCGGCGAAGAAGATTTCATCATGCCGGAGGAACCCCTCGAACAAGAGTGCTTTAAGCACCGGCTAATCTCCACTGCAATCAGCCTGAAAAAGAAGCAGCAGCAGCTTCAAGCTGATCAGGATTTACTCAATGACAGATGGACTAATGTCCTGGCAGCCGAGGAGTATGGCCTCGAACACCCAACTAAGAGTTACCCGAAGCGCAAGCTATTACCACAATCTGACGACGAGGCCTTGAGCCAATACCACCAAAGCACAAAACTGCCGATGAGCCCGACCGACCACCACGTGGACAGGACAGAATGACTACTCATGCTGAACACTAGCCCGCGCCACCCCACCTTCGAGGTAGGGGGCAGCGGCCCCGGGCTACACCTACGACCTACGCAACGACCTGGTCAATAGAACCGGTCAGACAAGATCAATCTATGGATCGAGGGGGGGTGTCCCAACATGAGAGGACGACCATCAGACCTGGCGTGACAGGCACAACCTCACCCGGGCCGAAAACCGCATATGGCCTTCGTTCGAACTACGCCGCGACATCGCCTGGTACAAGGGCGCCGCACACCCCCTATATTTGGCCGACAAAGTGATGGAACATCAGTTCCTAGAAGGTTTAAACCCATCAACATTGAATCATACGATGGTACGACAGACCCCGCATTATGGATCAAAGATTTCCTTCTCCGTATCCACATGGCACGCGGCGATGACCTCCACGCCATCAAATATCCCGCTCAAATTAAAGGGACCAGCTCAGCACTGGTTAAACAACCTCCTAGAGAACTCCATCGGCAGCTGGCAAGACTTGGAGGATGCCTTTAGAGACAACTTCCAAGGTACCTATGTTCAGCCTCTAGACGCCGATGACCTAAGTCACATAGTCCATCAACCCGGAGAGTTAGCCCGGAAACTCTATACCAGGTTCTTAATTAAAAAGAACCAAAGTCTGGACTGTCCGAACGCTGAAGCCCTCGCAGCCTTTAAACACAACGTCCGAGACGAGTGGCTCTCCCGACACCTCGTCCAAGAAAAGCCGAAGTCCATGGCAGCCCTTACCGCACTTATGACCCACTTTTGTGCGGGAGAAGATAGCTGGCTAGCTCATAGGAGCAATAGCACCGGTGACCCTGGCACCTCCGAAGCCAGGGATGACAATGGCAAGCCACAATGCAACAAAGCACAAGCGTCGAAGCAACAACCAAGATACCGAAGACACGACGGTTAATGCCAGATTTAGTGGCTCTAAACCCAATCAGCGGAAGAAGCCATTAAAAGGAAACAGAGATGGTCCATCTAGTTTGGACATAATACTCGATCGGCCTTGCCAGATTCACAGCACCCTTGATAAGCCTGCCAATCATACCAACAAAAATTGTTGGGTCTTTAAACAGGCTGGCAAGCTCAACACCGAACACAAGGGGAAACGGCTGCCCAGCGAGGACGATGATGAAGAGCGTCGCCCATAGAAAATAGGGGGACAGAAGAAATTACCCCCCCTCCCCCGAGGTCAAAACGGTGAACATGATCTACGTCACTCACATCCCTAAACGGGAGTGCAAGCGTGCATTAAGGGATGTCTATGCCATAGAGCTAGTCGCCCCAAAATTTAACCCATGATCAGCTTGTCCAATCACTTTTGATCGCAGAGACCATCCGACCAGTATCCATCACAGAGGCTCGGCCGCGTTGGTTCTCGATCCAATTATCAATGGATTTGCACCTCACGCGAGTCCTTATGGACGGAGGCAACAGTCTTAATCTGCTTTATCAGGACACCGTCCGTAAAATGGGCATTGATCTATCAAGAATCAAGCCCACTAAAACCACCTTTAAAGGGGTAATACCCAACGTAGAGGCCTGTTGCACTGGATCCATAATGCTGGAAGTCATCTTTGGCTCACCGAATAACTTTCGGAGCAAAGACCTGATCTTCGACATTGTCTCCTTCCGAAGTGGCTATCACACACTACTCGGACGAACCGCTTTCGTCTGTTTCAATGTAGTCCCACACTACGCTTATCTGAAACTTAATATGCCTGGACCACGTGGCGTTATAATAGTCAATGGAAACATGGAGCGCTCCCTCTGTACGAAGGAGCATACCGCTGCCCTCGCGGCCGAGGTGCAGGGTGGCCTCGCTAAGCCGAAAACCACACTACCAGTCAAGCCCCCGGACATTGTTAAACGAGTCCGGTCTACCCTACAGAACGACAGTCCGGCTCATCTAGAGTTAGATTAGCAATTCGGCCTCCTCCAATACCTCAGCCTGATGGCAGCATATGTACCGCGCGTACATAACTACGCGCTAAAAATACCATGGGCTAGGACGGAGGCATGCTAAACATAGGGTCCACGATATGGCTTAACCCTATCCGGACCTACATATTGCTCCACCTTTTTCTTCTCATTTTTATTTTTTCAGGTTCTTTACAACCCGCATCCATTTCTAGAGCTAACAAGGGCCCCCTTCTAGGCCCCTTAAACATACTCGATTGTCGATCCTCTCAAAGGATCCTAAACCAAGGTGAAAAGCGGCGCAGACGTGCGGCAGTATGTCCAAAGGATCTTCTAGATCATTTTTCAAATTGAGGACCTGTATACAACTTTCCCTTGTTCTTAGCATGTAAAATACCTGTGATGCTTATTGCATCTTCTGTAAAAATACGTTTTGACGTACCAATCAGATTATAATGGAAACAGTTTCGCCCCGCCTCGTTTGGTATTGGCCTTTTTTTTCTGTTTTCCCACTTTATGTTCAAATTGGCATATACAACTTGGTACGACTTAAATCGCCAAGGGCTCTATTCAAGCCATATAAATATCTTCAACAACAGAGAGTCCGAACACTCAGAGTATACTTAGGCGTCCCGAATACTACATTATATGCATCGGCTCCGAATCACGTCTTTGGTCAATAGTTGGGTTGCGCGGCTCCTGTGCTTGCCACCTTACGTTTTGTTTTTTGGCTAAGGTAGTAAAGGGAGAGCTACTGCGATTGTGTTTCCGGCTAGCCCGGTCAAGCACCTCAGCAGAGAAAGCTGAAAATTGACTGTCGTGATGCGGCGAGAGCTGGTCCGCAATTAGGTGACTTACTAAATCTCTAGCGATTTATTTCGTATTACACGGAGGTCTGGCTTTGTTCAGACACGCGTCTAAAGGCATCTAAGTTCAATAGCTGCATATGCTCCAGGGGCTATCTTACAACCCCATTGTCAAACTCCTATGGCTAAGTGAGAGTGGTAAAGCTGCATAGTCCGATTGCCTCGCTCGCCGGACTAACACCTCCTTTACGAACAAAGACATTGGGTCAAGAGTGATTATGTGCTATCCCGAACACCCTCGTACTAGTTACATGGGGGCTGAAGCCGACGACTGGCAAACTCTCAAAGATACAAACGGCGGCACAGGAGAAGTAATTCAAGATAACAGGCACAAATATATTACAAAAGCCTCGGTTTATGATAAAATGCTTGGGTGGCTCGGATACATTTGCTCGAACATAATATCCTTCGAGCATTGACCCTCTATTAAATGGGAACCCTCAAGGACATCGTCGAAGTAGCACTCTGGCGTGCGGTGGACCATGACTCTGGGCGGACCTTCAATGGCTATGTTGACGGCCTTCATCTTTGCCCAATGCATCTTGACACGGGCAAAGGCCGTCCGCGCGCCCTCAATGCATGCGAGCACTTTACTGCCTCTATTCGGGGCAAGGTGTCGCCGAGTCGCTTGACCAGGCCAAATTAGCTGCTCAGAATGGGTCCGGCTGGCGACAGCCGGACTATGATGTCCTTCATGGCCAAACCGGACATCCTGTGCAGCTCCGCCAGCTGCATCATCGGATTGTTGAGTAGCGCTGGTCACTCCGGCGCCAAATGCTGCGACCAGAAGAGCTTCTCCATCGCATTCCTGTCTTTGGCCCAGAAATATTGGGAGGCATTAGCCGCACTCCTCGGGAGATCCGCAAAAGCGTCTGGAGCACTCCATAGTCGATTTAGCAAAGCATATCTTCGACCGCCGAATATACTCTATAAAAGAAAAGGCTTACCAGCCGCTATCTATTTGGCCTGCTTGATCTCCTCGCGAGCAGCCCGGGACTCAGACTGCGCCTCCTTCACAGCTTGAAGAGCCTTGGTAAGATCGGCCGCTTGGGCCTTGTTACTCTCCTCCAAGGACTCACACTTGGTGGCGGCCTCCTGGTGCGCTTGCTCTACTTCGGTCACCTTCGCCTCATACTTAAGGCGGACAGCCTTTTCGGCCTCCACATCCACAGCCGCTTTCTCTGCGGCTGCTTTGCTTAACCTCGCCTCCTCAGCTTCGGCAAGGGCACTCTTGAGGGCCTCGACCTCGGTCGTGTTGCCTACAATCATTAATAGTTGGGAATGCCGTAAAACTCTGCGTTTGCATTATAATTCAGGCTTGTAAGGGGTCTTTTAAAAGCATACCTTGGGCCTCATCGAACCGCTTGTTAATACGGTCGATCTCATCATCAACCAGCTTCAGTTTCCGCTGGAGTTCGGAAACTTCCGCGTTTTTGGCCGAATATGCCCGCAGCGAAGCCTGTTCACCAAAATAGAAAAGTATGTTACCTTTGGAATATTCGACCCTCTGTTCGACTCTTTCTTCAAAAAGCCGAACAGTCTCAGGGGCTACTATCTATACATAGGTGTATGATTATACAGGCAAAAGCGACCATAGATATTACATAACATACCTCAAAATGTGTTAGCAGGCTAGTGAATGCTTCGTTCAGTCCGATTTTGGCAGACTGAACCTTTTCAACCACCGTACCCATCAAGGCACGGTGCTCATCCACGATGGAAGCACGGTGAAGTGCTTCCCTCAATGTATCCGGTGCGTCCGGATTGATGGAGGTCGTCAGTGGAGTTGGCACTCCCCCCTCTTTCGAAGGGGACTACTCGCTCGGGTCCGGAGCCGTGGGGGACTCCGGAGCAGTATTCGGCTGGGGGCCGGACTGGTCAAGGCCCCTGCCGTCAATATCCATGGGGATTATGCCCCCCATATCTCCATCCGCCGAGGCATTGCCCTCTGGCGTCGTTTCAGTGGCCCTCCGCACTTCTCCCTGGCCTGGAGAGGTCCTTTGGGATAACACCTCGGTGTCATCCGTGGCATGTGGAGGGGACTTGCTCTCCATCATCTCCGGAGCCAAAGAATTCTCCAAATACAATGATTGTTGGGGGAGATCACGGGCCGGACTAGAAAACATAGATGATATATCACCCTATAATTTATAAAAAGCCGGACATATGCATTATCTTTGAATACTTACGATTCGGCCAGGGGCTTCGGCCTGGGGTTCCATTCGGGGATGGCTTCAACGTCTGATTCCGAATCGTCCAAAAGGGAGAGTTTCCCCTTCTTGGACGCCTCCGCCTCTAGGTCTACGGAAGCCCCCCTTTTATTATTTCCTCCCTTAAGGGGAGAATTTCTCTCCTCCTCTCCCTCTTCGTCTTCGTCTCCCTCGTGGGAGGAGGGAGCTTCGGTATCTTCGAATGTTATGTCCAAAGTACCTTTATGGCGAAGGCCACTTCTGGCCTCCTTGCCCTTCTTCTTGGCCTTCTTCTCCGGCACCTGGTACGGCACCGGAACTAGCATCTTCGTCAGAAGAGGAATAGCTGGCTATTCAGGCAGTGGAGCCGGACACCAGATCCGCTACGCCTTCTTGGTCCAGTCCTGAAGAATAAGGGGAAGGCTTAGTATGCTCCTTGGATCCACAAGTTGAGGATATGTTTGGAAATCTGAAAAACTTACTGGAGTAGCCGAATGAACACGGTCAAGGCCGTGGTGTTCGGTCATTTTCGGCCATGACTTCTGGGCCTTGAAAAGCAGCTTCCATATATCTTCGTGCATTGTGTCGAAGAACCGCTGCAAGGTCCGGGACTGGCCGGATCAAACTCCCACATATGGAGAGTTCGGCACTGGCAGGGGAGAACCCGGCGAAAAAGCATCACCGGGATCATGTTGTCAAGGTTGGTGTTCTTCTCTATCATGCTTTGGACCAACTTCTACAACGTCATCACCTCATCGGACGATGCCCAGTCCAGGCCCTTTTTGATCCATGATGTAAGCCGCATTGGAGGACTGGATTTGAATTCAGGGATGGCTTCCCATGTGGTGTCATGGGGTTCTGTGATGTAGAACCACTCCTGCTGCCATCCCTTCACGGTTTCCACGAAGGTCCCCTTGGCCCAGGTGACGTTAGGGAGCTTGCTCACCATGGCGCCGCCACACTCCGCATGTTGACCCTCGACCACTTTTGGCTTCACATTGAAGACCTTGAGCCACAGGCAGAAGTGGGGGGGGGATCCGGAGAGACGCCTCGCACACGACGATGAACATCGAGATGTTGAGGAATGAATTCAGGTCTTGATCGTGGAAATCTAGCCCGTAGTTGAACATGAGCCCGCAGAAGAAAGGGTCGAGTGGAAACCCTAGCCCGTGAAAAAAGTGGGGGATGAATACTACCCTCTCATTGGGCTCCGGGGTGGGGATGATCTACGATACGTCTCCAACGTATCTATAATTTTTTATTGTTCCATGCTATTATATTATCAACCTTGGATGTTTTATATGCATTTATATGCTATTTTATGTGATTTTTGGGACTAACCTATTAACCAAGAGCCCGGTGCCAGTTTCTGTTTTCCCTTCTTTCAGTGTTCCGCAGAAAAGGAATATCAAACGAAGTCCAAACGGAATGAAACCTTCGGAAAAGTTATTTTTGGAAAGAAAGCAATACAGGAGACTTGGAGTGCGCATCAGGGGATCAACGAGGAGAGCACGAGGCAAGGGGGCGTGCCCACCCCCTGGGCGCGCCCTCCACCCTCGTGGGCCCCTCATGGATCCCCTGATGTATTTCTTCCACCTATATATATATATATCCATATACCCTAAAACTATCGAGGAGCACAATAAATCGGGAGTTCCGCCGCCAGAAGCCTCTATAGCCACCGAAAACCAATCTAGGCCCATTCTGGCACCCTGCCGGAGGGGGAATGCCTCTCCGGTGGCCATATTCATCATCCCGGTGCTCTCCATGATGAGGAGGGAGTAGTTCTCCCTCGGGGCTGAGGGTATGTACCAGTAGCTATGTGTTTGATCTCTCTCTCTCTCATGTTCTTGAGGTGGTACGATCTTGATGTATCGCGAGCTTTGCTATTATAGTTGGATCTTATGATGTTTCTCCCCCTCTAATCTCTTGTAATAGATTGAGTTTTCCCTTTGAAGTTATCTTGTAGGATTGAGTCTTTAAGGATTTGAGAACACTTGATGTATGTCTTGCGTGGGATAACCGTGCTGATAATGGGTTATTCTATTGATCCACTTGATGTATGTTTTGGTGATCAACTTGCGGGTTCCGCCCATGAACCTATGCATAGGGGTCGGCACACGTTTTCATCTTGACTCTCCGGTAGAAACTTTGGGGCACTCTTTGAAGTACTTTGTGTTGGTTTGAATAGATGAATCTGAGATTGTGTGATGCATATCGTATAATCATACCCACGAATACTTGAGGTGACATTGGAGTATCTAGGTGACATTAGGGTTTTGGTTGATTTGTGTCTTAAGCTGTTATTCTTGTACAAACTCTTGGATAGATCGATCCGAATGAATAACTTTGAGGTGGTTTCGTACCCTACCATAATCTTTTCGTTTGTTCTCCGCTATTAGTGACTTTGGAGTGACTCTTTGTTGCATGTTGAGGGATAGTTATGTGATCCAATTATGTTATTATTGTTGAGAGAACTTGCACTAGTGAAGGTATGAACCCTAGGCCTTGTTTCAACGCATTGCAATACCGTTTGTGCCCACTTTTATCATTAGTTACCTTGCTGCAAAAACCATTATCTACTATCCATATACCACTTGTATCACCATCTCTTCGCTGAACTAGTGCACCTATACAATTTACCATTGTATCGGGTGTGTTGGGGACACAAGAGACTCTTTGTTATTTGGTTGCAGAGTTGCTTGAGAGAGACCATCTTCATTCTATGCCTCCTACAGATTGATAAACCTTAGGTCATCCACTTGAGGGAAATTTGCTACTGTCCTACAAACCTCTGCACTTGGTGGCCCAACAACGTCTATAAGAAGAAGGTTGTGTAGTAGACATCAAGCTCTTTTCTGGCGCCGTTGCCGGGGAGGTTAGCGCTTGAAGGTATATCTTTAGATCTTGCAATCGAATCTTTTTGTTTCTTGTTTTAGCACTAGTTTAGTTTATAAAAGAAAACTACAAAAAAATGGAATTGAGTTTGCCTCATACGCTTCATCTTTTTAATATCTTTCGTGAGTATGATGGAAAGGAAAATTGTGCCAAAGTGTTAGAAGAAGAATGCATTAAAATGTTTGGCACCAAATCTTTGAATGATGAGCATGATTGCAATGTTGTTAGTATGAACTCCTTGAATATCCATAGTACTAATGATGATTGCACTAGTTATGATGAAAATGTCTCCTATAAACATTTCAATTTTCGTGGAGTGCATTGTGTTTGCAAGTACACACCAATTAGGGAAGATAGATTTTGCAAGAGGCATAAGTACTTAGAAACTAAATTGTTGCAAGAAAGGCTAGATGTTTGTGCTGAAAATTTAAATTTTCTTGGACATACTTGTGAGCTTTGCAATGAACGTGGTCATTTAACCATCTGATGCAAATTGTTTCATGATCTAATCGTTTCCAAAAATTGTGATGACTTGATTTCTCTTGCACATCATAATGAACTTAGTTTGCTTATGGGTTACGAAGAAATGAAATGTATAACTAACTATCTTCCAGTATTTGCCCGTGATAAACTTCTTGGCTTTGATCTAGAGGAAATTTATATGTATTGTGCGATGAATTGTAGTGAAAACCCTTATATTGCCAATTACATAAAGAAAAGAAAACAAATAGAAGATGAAGAGAATACTAATGAAAGGGAAGAGACTTCCCAATATCCTCCTATTATTTCTTATGATGAATCAGGTAATGAGGAGGAGCCTTCTATTCAACCAATCTCGTTAATAAGGAGCTCCAAAAAGAGAATTGAACCCACACATGATGTGGTGAAGAAGAAGAAAAGAAAAAGGAAGAGAGGTAAAAAGATATCTCCCCCAAATAATGTTGCTCCTATTATTGTTGTGCCTCATGAAAATGAATCAAAAATAATTGTGGAAGATGATGCACTTGATGATGATCTCGTTATGCCTATTTCTTGTTGTGATGATTATGATTGGGAAGATAATGATACTTCTTATGATCTTGAAAATCTTTTTGGCACTTTCTTGGAAGAATATGATAATTGCTATACTATTGGTGCTATCCATACTATTCATGATGAGAGTGAATATGCTTATGATATGAGCAGGCCCAAGCTTGGGGATGCTATGTTTGATGAAGATGATGTTTTTGAGAATATATTTTGCTGCAATTAATGTTTGTCCCAAGCTTGGGAATGCTACGTTTAATGAAGATGATATTTTTAGTCTCCCAAGTTTTGATATGCAAATTTATAATGATGATAGCCTCCTACTTATGATGATTATTGTGATGATACTTATGCTATAAAAAGTAGTGATTATATTTATAAAACTTGTCATGATTATGATTACCCCTTTTCTGAACATTACTCTTTTAATGTGGAAACAATTTATAGTATTCGAGTCTCTTATGATACTTCCACTATTCCGAATGAGAAGAATTTTGCTTATGTGGAGAGTAATAAAATTCTATGCTTATGCATCATGAAAATAATGCTTTAGGTGCTGGTTATATTGTTGAATTCATTCATGATGCTACTTAAAATTATTATGAGGGAGGAATATATGCTTGTAGGAATTGCAATAATATCAAGTTCCCTCCCTATGTCCTTAAAGTTTCAAAGTTATGCTTGTTTTGCCTTCCTATGCTAGTTGATTATTGTTCCTATAAGTTGTTTGCTCACAAAATCCCTATCCATAGGAAGTGGGTTAGACTTAAATGTGCTATTCATATTCTTCATGATGCTCTATTTATGTTTCAATTCTTATCCTTTATGTGAGCATCATTGAAATCATCATGCCTAGCTAGGGGCATTAAACGATAGCGCTTGTTGGGAGGCAACCCAACTTTATTTGTATTCCTTGATTTTTGTTCCTGTTTAAGTAATAAATAATTCATCTATCCTCTGTCTAGATGTGGTTTTATGTTTTAGTTAGTGTTTGTGCCAAGTAGAACCTTTGGGAAGACTTGGGTGAAGTCTTTGCGATCATGCTGTAAAAAATAGAAACTTTAGCGCTCACGAGATTTGCTGCCATTTTTATTGGAGAGTGCTATTTAGTTAATTATTTTTGCAGATGATTAATAGATAAATTACTCAGGTCCACCAATTTATTTTAGAATTTTATGAGTTCCAGAAGTATACGTTTGATCCAGATTACTATAGACTGTTCTGTTTTTGACAGATTCTGTTTTCTATGTGTTGTTTGCTTATTTTGATGAATCTATGCATAGTATCGAAGGGTATGAACCATAGATAAGTTGGAATTCAGTAGATATTACACCAATATGAATTTATAATGAGTTCACAACAGTACCTAAGTGGTGATTTATTTTCTTATACTAACGGAGCTTACAAGTTTTCTGTTAAACTTTGTGTTGTGAAGTTTTCAAGTTTTGGGTAAAGATTCGATGTATTATGGAATAAGGAGTGGAAATAGCCTAAGATTGGGGATGCCCAAGGCAACCCAAGGAAATATTCAAGGACAACCAAGAGCCTAAGCTTGGGGATGCCCTGGAAGGCATCCCCTCTTTCGTCTTCGTTCATCGGTAACTTTACTTGGAGCTATATTTTCATTTACCACATGATATGTGTTTTGCTTGGAGCATAATTTTATTTTATTTAGTTTTGCTTGATGTTTGAATAAAATACCAAGATCTGAAATTCTTAAATGTTAGAGAGTCTTCACATAGTTGCATAATTATTCGACTACTCATTGATCTTCACTTTTATCTTTTGGAGTAGTTTGTCATTTGCTCTAGTGCTTCACTTATATCTTTTTAGAGCACGGTGGTGGTTTTATTTTATAGAAATAATTGATCTCTCATGCTTCATTTATATTATTTTGAGAGTCTTTTAGAACAGCATGGTAATGTGTTTTGGTTATGAATTTAGTCCTAATATGATGGGCATCCAAGATGGATATAATAAAAACTATCATATAAAGTGCATTGAATACTATGAGAAGTTTGATACTTGATAATTGTTTTGAGATATGGAGAGGGTGATATTAGAGTCATGCTAGTTGAGTAGTTGTGAATTTGAGAAATACTTGTGTTGAAGTTTGTGATTCCCGTAGCATGCACGTATGGTGAACCCTTATGTGACGAAGTCGGAGCATGATTTATTTATTGATTGTCTTCCTTATGAGTGGCGGTCGGGGATGAGCGATGGTCTTTTCCTACCAATCTATCCCCCTAGGAGCATGCGCGTAGTACTTTGTTTCGATAACTAATAGATTTTTGCAATAAGTATGTGAGTTCTTTATGACTAATGTTGAGTCCATGGATTATACACACTCTCACTCTTCCACCATTGCTAGCCTCTCTAGTACCGCGTAACTTTCACCGGTATCATAACCCACCATATACCTTCCTCAAAACAGTCACCATACCTGCCTATTATGGCATTTCCATAGCCATTCCGAGATATATTGCCATGCAACTTTCCACCATTCCATTTATTATGACACGCATCATCATTGTCATATTGCTTTGCATGATCATGTAGTTGACATCGTATTTGTGGCAAAGCCACCATTCATAATTTTTCATACATGTCGCTCTTGATTCATCGCAATCCCGGTACAATGCTGGAGGCATTCATATAGAGTCATATTTTGTTCTAAGTATCGAGTTGTAATTCTTGAGTTGTAAGTAAATAAAAGTGTGATGATCATCATTATTAGAGCATTGTCCCAGTGAGGAAAGGATGATGGAGACTATGACTCCCCCACAAGTCGGGATGAGACTCCGGAAGAAAAAAAGGCCAAAGAAGCCCAAATAAAAAAAATAAAAAAGAGGCCATAAAAAAAAGAGAAGGCCCAAATAAAAAAATTAAATAAATAAATAAATGAGAGAAAAAGAGGGAAGGGACAATGCTACTATCCTTTTACCACACTTGTACTTCAAAGTAGCACCATAATCTTCGTGATAGAGAGTCTCCTATGTTGTCACTTTCATATACCAGTGGGAATCTTTCATTATAGAACTTGGCTTGTATATTCCAATGATGGGCTTCCTCAAAATGCCCTAGGTCTTCGTGAGCAAGCGAGTTGGATGCACACCCACTAGTTTCTTTTGTTGAGCTTTCATACATTTATAGCTCTAGTGCATCCGCTGCATGGTAATCCCTACTCACTCACATTGATATCTATTGATGGGCATCTCCATAGCCCGTTGATACGCCTAGTTGATGTGAGACTATATTATGCCTTTTGTCTTCTCCACAACCACCATTCTATTCCACCTATAGTGCTATGTCCATGGCTCACGCTCATGTATTGCGTGAAGATTGAAAAAGTTTGAGAACATCAAAAGTATGAAACAATTGCTTGGCTTGTCATCGGGTTTGTGCATGATTTGAATACGTTGTGTGGTGAAGATGGAGCATAGCCATACTATATGATTTTGTAGGGTTAACTTTCTTTGGCCCTGTTATTTTGAAGAGACATAATTGCTTACTTAGTATGCTTGAAGTATTATTATTTCTATGTCAATATTAAACTTTTGTCTTTAATCTTATGGATCTGAATATTCTTGCCACAATAAAGAAGAATTACTTGGATAAATATGTTAGGTAGCATTCCACATCAAAAATTCTGTTTTTACCATTTACCTACTCGAGGACGAGCAGGAATTAAGCTTGGGGATGCTGATACGTCTCCAACGTATCTATAATTTTTGATTGTTCCATGCTATTATATTATCAACCTTGGATGTTTTATATGCATTTATATGCTATTTTATATGATTTTTGGGACTAACCTATTAACCCAGCCAGTGCCAGTTTCTGTTTTTCCCTTGTTTCAGTGTTTCGCAGAAAAGGAATATCAAATGGAGTCCAAACGGAATGAAACCTTCGAAAAAGTTATTTTTGGAAAGAAAGCAATACAGGAGACTTGGAGTGCACGTCAGGGGATCAACGAGGAGAGCACGAGGCAGGGGGGCGCCCACGCCCTGGGCGCGCCCTCCACCCTCGTGGGCCCCTCGTGGCTCCCCTGATATATTTCTTCCGCCTATATATATCCATATACCCTAAAACTATCGAGGAGCACAATAGATTGGGAGTTCTGCCGCCAGAAGCCTCCGTAGCCATCGAAAACCAATCTAGACCCGTTCTGGAACCCTACCGGAGGGGGAATCCCTCTCCGGTGGCCATCTTCATCATCCTAGTGCTCTCCATGATGAGGAGGGAGTAGTTCTCCCTCGTGGCTGAGGGTATGTACCAGTAGCTATGTGTTTGATCTCTCTCTCTCTCTCTCGTGTTCTTGAGGTGGTACGATCTTGATGTATCGTGAGCTTTGCTATTATAGTTGGATCTTATGATGTTTCTCCCCCTCTACTCACTTGTAATGGATTGAGTTTTCCCTTTGAAGTTATCTTGTCGGATTGAGTCTTTAAGGATTTTAGAACACTTGATGTATGTCTTGCGTGGAATAACCGTGGTGACAATGGGTTATTCTATTGATTCACTTGATGTATGTTTTGGTGATCAACTTGCGGGTTCCGCCCATTAACCTATGCATAGGGGTTGGCACACGTTTTCATCTTGACTCTTCGATAGAAACTTTGGGGCACTCTTTGAAGTACTTTGTCGGATTTCAGGTTCTGGCAGACCCTTGAGGTTCGAACACTGGGGTGCGCGTGGAGATTCGCCTCCTACCTACTTGCGCCCCTCTACCTCGCTAAGATCCGAGCTATGGAAAGAACAACACGAGAGACACAGGGTTCATACTGGTCCGGGCCACCGTTGTGGTGTAATACCCTACTCCAGTCTGTGGTGGATTGCCTCTTGGGATGATGATGATGAACAATACAAGGAAGAACAGCCTCGCGAGGGTCTGTTCTTGGCTGGGGTGATGAACTGGTGGGAGGAGTTCAGTCACCCTTCTCCCTCTCTCTCTCTTCTCGGTTGTCCTCCTTTACCTCTCGTGGGTGGCTGGTCCTATTTATAGAGGCCCTGGTCCTCTTCTCAAATATCAAGCGGGAAGGGAGCCAACAATGACGGGCTAATTTGAAGGGGGACAGCTAGTACCAGCTATCCTCACAAAAGTAGTCTTCGCCTGCACAAAGCTCTGGTGGTGACGCTGTCATGGGCTCCACAATGACCTCCGTCTTGCAGTCCTCCTGGTCTTGGTCTTGTTGCACCGAAATGGCAACCTTTTCCTGATGCCTCGGTACACCGCGGCTGCGCTTGCCCCCTTTGCACCAAAGGGGAAAGGAGGACACTGCGTGGGCCTAGCGCCCCTGGGTCGTCATGGCTTGCGTCACGGGCACCTCATGAGGTACCCCGCCTTGATCTCTCCGCCTCCTCGCGAGCCAGCCAGACGAGGCCATGCCTGAGGGAGCTCCGTGTCGTCCGCACCGCGAGGCTTGGCCCCTCGCGAGGGTCTTGGGTCTGTGTTGATGAAGATGGGCCGTGCTGGGCCCCCCTTTGAGCCACGCCGCAGGCCACAGGCAGGCAAGTCTGGGGACCCCCGTTCCCAGAACACCAACAATAGCCCCTAGGCCCAAGGCGCGCCCGGGCTTGGCCGTGCAGGGAGGCGAAAGGGCAAGAGCGACGCGCCACGGGCCCTAACAGCCTGCGGTCTTGGGCGCGGCATGGCGGTTGATTGGACGTGGGCGTCTCCACTTCCCCATGGCACCTCGGCAACTGCACGGATTGGACAAGTCCCTGCATGCAGAGCGGGTCATAATTACCTGCGATCGTGGGGGCCGTCGGTTGGCCCTCGCCAGCTATAAGTATGGATTGGCGCGCGCCCTTCCGGTTCATCCCCCCTTGCTTCTCCTTCTTATTCATGGCCCCGTCGAGGAGGTTCTCGGCCGCAGAGAAGGGGAAGGGTCGCCAGGTTGAGCCTGCCTCTCCCCCGCCCAAGCGCGGCCGAGGGCGCCCTCGCAAACATCCTATGGCCACCACGGCAGCTCCCCGCGGTCGTGGAGATGATTTCCAGCACAGCGACGGGCAGATTGCTGCGTCCGGGGGGCGCGCTCTGGTTGTGCGTCCCCCTAGGCCGCGCTTTCGTGCTGCTGAGGTGCTGCCGGAGTTCGTCGTGTGGTTGGCGGAGCCGACTAGCACCCGGCTTCCACTTCCTTGCTTCCTCCTCGGCGAACTCCCGGCCGGCACCCCAGGCGGCCTCTGGCTTTAGGCCGACGGCTGCTGCAGCCGGGCCTCATGGGCTTCACTGGAGGTCTCCGCAGCCGGGAGCCTGGCTCTTGCCCGCGGTTGGCAGACGTTTGCCCGCGCGCGTGGCCTGAGCCGTCGGTGCACCCTGCACTTCAAGTTCGACGGCGATGCCACCCTCTACGTGAGGGTGTTTGGGGAAGATGGTCGCCGCGCAGGGTGCTGCCCCGAGGGCGACGACCGCGGCCGAGAACCCAGCTCCGGCGATGATGGAGAGGGTAGCGCTCGCGTGGCTGGCGGCGCTCAGGGTTCCCCAAGCTTCTCCGGTTCTTCTTCAGGCGGCGACTCTTCTAGCGGTGGCCGCGGTTAGCCTCCACGCCGTCGTATCTGCTTGGGAGGTGGTAGCGTGTCCGCCTGCCGTCGCGCCCCGGTGAAGCGCGAGAGGGAGTCTGCCTGAGCCCCGGAGGCAGCTCGGGTCTTCCCTGCGGGCTGGTGTGAGGCGAGCTGCGCCTGATTTGTTCTTTCCTTTCCTTTTTCCTGCGTAAAAAGACAGTAGTGTGGAGCCCCGCGGGGGCATGTTTGGGTTATTGTTGTTAATCATCGTTTTGCTTCCGCTATCGTACCTTCCGGCTACATGCCCGCGCGTGGATAGTTCCTGGCCCCAGCCATGGGGGGGTGACCGACCCAGGCCATGTGTTCGTGTCGCGGTGCCCGTGGGGCACGGACTGGAGGGGTACTCTTGTAATGGGCCCAGGTCGCGAACCCTTTGAACGACTAGGATAGGAACACTCGCGAGGACGCTCGGCTGCCCCCCCCCCCCTCGCGAGGCCTTGCATAAGAGAAATCGAGGCAGGAGAGTGAAAAGTCGAAGAACCACAAGCCAAAGATGGCAACAACTTCAATAAAACTTCGAATGAGAAGGAACGAGCCAACTGCGGAAAGCAAATGAAAAGCCGCGTCCGGCACCTAATCTAGTCTTCAACGTCTTCTCACCAGCGCGGAGCTAAGTGCTGCCACTGGGCGTGGGAGGGAGCCCCAGGGCCTGAGGCCGGCGCTCCTGAGACTCCGGGGCGTGTACATCCCCAACTCATTATTACGTGAGAGTGTCACGGGCGGCGAGCTTCACATGCGTTGGCCTTCTTCACAGGCTCCGGGTCTTTTCCAAAACATGACGGCTTCACAGGCATTCGCCTTCTTCACAGGTCCGGGCCTTTTCCAAAACGCGACGGCTTCACAGGCATTCGCCTTCTTCACAGGCTCCGGGCCTTTTCCAAAACGCGACAACTTCACAGGCATTCACCTTCTTCACAGGCTCCGGGCCTTTTCCAAAACGCGACAACTTCACAGGCATTCTCCTTCTTCACAGGCTCTGGGCCTTTTTAGGGGTAGAACCTTCGGAGGTGCTGGATGTTCCATGCGTTCTGGACCGGCACCCCCTCCTGAGTCTCCAAGCGCGCGGAACCGGGCCTGGAAACATGAACAACTTTGAATGGGCCTTCCCACATCGGAGAGAGCTTGTGCAGCCCCTCCCTGGAGAGAACCCGCCTGAGCACGAGGTCTCCTACCTCAAGAGTTCTGGGGCGGATGTTGCGGCAGTGATATCGCCGCAGTGCTTGTTGGTACCTCGCCGCTTGCAGCGCGGCTTCTCGGCGACGTTCCTCCCCCAGCACGAGGTCCATCCCCCACATGGCGTCCTACTGCGCCTCGTCAAACGCCAGGACCCGCGCGGAGCAACGTCTGACCTCGTGAGGGAGGACCACTTCGGCTCCGTAGACCAGGAAGAACGGGGTCTCTCCAGTCGGCTTGGTCGCGGTTGTGCGGATGGACCACAATACGGACTGAAGCTCGTTGTACCAACCTCTGCCGTAGGCCTCCAGCTTCTTCTTGAACGTCCTGGTCTTGAGGCCCCTCAGGACCTCTGTGTTGGCTCGCTCGGCCTGGCCGTTGCTTCGGGGGTGCGCCACCGAAGCGTAGCATATCTGCGTTCCAAGGTTAGCACAGTATGTTTTGAAGAGGTTACTGGTGAACTGCGAACCGTTGTCCGTCATGATGCAGTTCAGCACCCCGAACCGGCTCACGATGCCCTTGATGAACTTGACCGCGGAACCCACGGGAATGGTGCGGACAGCCTCTACTTCAGCCCACTTGGTGAACTTGTCCACAGCGACGTAGAGGTAGCGGTAGCCCCCTGGCGCCCGAGGAAACGGGCCCAAGATGTCCAGCCCCCAGACTGCGAATGGCCATGAAAGGGGTATGGTCTGCAGGCCTCCTGCTGGCTGATGGATCTGCTTGGCGTGGAACTGGCAGGCCTCACAAGCTTTCACTAATTCGACGGCGTCATTGAGCGCGGTGGGCCAACAAAACCCACTGCGGAATGCCTTGCCGACGAGGGTCCGTGATGATGAATGATGTCCACAGTCTCCTCCGTGTATATCTTCCAGCAGTCCTTCCCTTGCTCCCTGGAGATGCAGCGCAGGGATACATTGTTTGGTCGCTTCCGGTAGAGCTCTCCATCCTTGATGCAGTACGCCATGGCCTGGCATGCCACTCGCTCCGCTTCCTCCTCCTTCTCTGGTAGGGTCCCTTGTGTTAAGTAACTCCGGAGCTCTGTGATCCAGCATCCCTCCTGAGGTTCCATCGTCAGGAGCAGGCATGCTCCTGAGGCCGGGCCACAGGCCGGAGCTCCCCTGGCAGGTGGCTGGGGGAGCTCCTCCCGAGGTTGAGCCGTGTTTGATATTAATGGCAGGGCTAAGGGCTTGAAGAGCCGCTCCTCGAAAACGCCAGGCTCTTGAGGTAACCGCCTAGACGCCTGTTTGGCGATGTCGTCGGCCTCCTGATTGGTGCCACGGGGCACATGCTGCAACTCCAACCCCTAGAACTGCTTCTCCATCTTGCGGACCTCCGCAAGGTAGGCTTCCATGTGCTCATCTTTCGGCTCGTACACCTTGTTGGAGAAATTGACAAGGAGCTGCGAATCGCCCTTGATGGTGAGGCGTTTCACTCCCAGGGCAGCTGCGGCCTTCAAGCCCGTTATTAAACCTTCATACTCCGCTATGTTGTTGGAGACCTTTTCACCTTGCTGGAAACAGAGCTGCATAGCGTAGTAGAGCTTGTCCTGAGTGGGCGATATAAGCACCACCCCAGCCCCAGCGCCATGCCTGGAGAATGCCCCATCGAAGTACATGACCCAGCCTTCTGGCACCTCACTTCCCGGGGAGAGGGATCTATCCTCGTCTGCCTTGAGGCCTGGTGCCTCCGTCCATTCTGCCACAAAATCCGCAACGCTGCTCCCTTAATGACTCTGGTCGTGCTGAATTCGAGCTAAAATGCTTGCAGTTCTATGTTCCACTCAGCGACCCTTCCAGCTGAGTTAGGGCTCCTGAGCACTCTCTCCAGGGGGTATGACGAGACGACCTTGATGGGGTGACCCTGAAAGTAGTGCCGCAGCTTGCGCGAGGCCACCTGTAGTGCGAGGAGGAGTTTCTGAGGCATGGGGTACCGTTCCCTCGCATCCCGCAACACCGTGCTGACGAAGTACACTGGGTGCTCAACGAGATTGGGTGCGTCAGTGCTGGCGGCTCCCTTCAGAGACCATGGCGCCTCTTGAGGCGATGAGGCCTCCTGAGACTGGCCATCTAGGAGAGGGGCCTCTTCCGCCTCCGGTGCATTCCTCTGCGGCGGCTGATCCTCCTCAGCCGCGGTGGTGGTTTCTGTGGGCCTTCCTTGTTCCTGTTCTTCCTTGTCCCGGACTGCTGCCGCGGTTTTGATTCGACGCTCTTCTCTAACTGCCACCAGGGCTGCGCTGGCGGAGTAAGGAGTGGCGGCGAGGTAAAGCACCAGGGCTCTTGAGGGCGCGGAGCCACCATGACCGGTGGGCTGGTCAGGTATCTCTTGAGATCCTGGAACACCTTGTCGGCCTCTTCAGTCCACTCAAAGGGCCCCTTTTTCTTCATTAGCTGGAAGAAGGGCAGCGCTCGTTCCCCCAACTTGAAGATGAAGCGACCTAGCGCGGTCACACGCCCCGTGAGCTTCTGTATTTCTCTGAGGGTCTTTGGCGGGCTCATGTCTTCCACCGCCTTGACCTTTTCTGGGTTAGCCTCGATGCCTCGGTGGGACACGAGGAAACCCAAGAGCTTGCCCGAGGGGACTCCGAACACACACTTCTCTGGGTTGAGCCGTAGGTTCACTGTGTTGAGGCTCGTGAAGGTTTCCTCCAGGTCTTGTATCAAGGTCCTGGCCTCCCGAGACTTTACCACAATGTCATCGACGTAAGCTTCAACATTCTTCCCGAGCTGCGGGCCCAAGGTGATGTGCATCAGCAGTTGAAAGGTCGCCCCTGCATTACGCAGCCCGAATGGCATGCATGTGTAGCAGTACACCCCACACGGGGTTAGGAAGGCTGTCTTTTCGACGTCTTCTACCGCCATCTTGATCTGGTGATACCCAGAGAAGGCATCCAAGAAGCATAGCAGGTCGCATTCTGTGGTGGAATCGATGATCTGGTCGATGCGGGGGAGCGGGAACGGATCTTGCAGGCATGCTTTGTTGAGGTTGGTGAAGTCGACACGCATGCGCTCCTCCCCTCCCTTCTTTGGCACGACGACAGGGTTGGCCAACCAATTCGGGTATCAGACCTCGCAAATGACCCCAGCGGCTTCTAATTTGTGGGTCTCTTGGACGATGAAGGCCTGCTTTTCTGTGGACTGCCGCCTGGCCTTCTGCTTCACAGGGCGCATGTTGGGGCACACGTTGAGGTGATGCTCGATTACACTCCTAGGGATCCCTGCCAACTGGTCAGGCTCCCAAGCGAATACCTTCTTGTTTGCACGCAGGAACCCGACCAGGGCCTCCTCCTACTCGGGTTCGAGGTTGGCGCCTATGGTGAAAGTGGCTTTGGTGGACCCGTCCTCATCGACGGGTATCTGCTTGGTTTCTGCCTTGTCTTGGGTGAACAACTGTTTCTTCTTGGAGGGTGCAGCCCCCTTGGGCTCGGGGGTCTCCAAGTCGGCGGGCTGTGCCGACGCCGCCGTCTTGAAGGCGAGCTTGAGCACCCGCAGCGCGTCTCTGGTGTCCTCGTGCACGGTGAGGACACCGCTGCTCCCGGGCATCTTCATGAGGTTGTACGTCGGGTGCGTCGCGGCCATGAACTGGGCCAGCGCTGGGTAGCCGAGGATGGCATTGTAGGGGAGGCCGATGGGGGCGATGTCGAAGTCGACCAGCTCCGTGCGGAAGTTGTTGTAGGTGCTGAAGGTTACTGGGAGCCGGATCTGTCCCAAGGAGCTGGATGATCCGCCCCCAACGCCTGAGAAGGGCCGGCTGGGTTGCAGCCATTCCAGGGGTATGCAGAGGAGGTTGAAAGCCTCGACCGAGAGCACGCTGAGGCCCGCACCGCCATCAATGAGAGTTCTGGTGACGGCCACCTGGCAGATGGTGGGGGTGCACAGCATGGGGAGCGCACCCGAGCAGGCCGAGTTGGAGGGGTGGTCCTCCGAGCTAAAGGTCAGGCCGGTCTCGGGCGCCGCCCGGTCCGGGAGAGCCCCCTGCCGCGTGGAAGCGGCGCTGACCCGGCAGATGAACGGCTTGATGTGGTGACTTGTAGGTGGCGCCTGCGAGCCGCCCAGGTGGGCCGCGACGACCAGGGGTGTTGGTGTAGCGCGATGGGCGGGGAAGAGGTTGCGGGGCTCTTCCCGAGAGGCCACGGAGGCTGCCGGCAGGTGGAGCAGCCATGTGCGCGGAGCGCCGGTGAGGGCCATGGGGAGCCAGTTGTCCACGACCCCATCGTCACCTCCGGCTTCGAGGAGGGCATCCTCGCTCGCCAGCAAGAAGGCCAGCGGGTCTGTCGCGCCGCCGTAGCGCGGCGGCGGCGTTGGCTTGAACTTGTCCGGCCATCGTACCCGTTGCGGGGCTGGGGCCAGGGCTCGGAGCCCCCTGGCCCCCGTGCTGGCGCCGGCGGCCGGAGCGGGCGACGCGCTACTCATCGAGAGGCAGGCTGTGGTGGTGGCGGAAGAGAAAACTCCGGCGCACCCCTACCTGGCATGCCAAATGTCGGATTTCGGGTTTCGGCAGACCCTTGAGGTTCGAACACTGGGGTGCGCGCGGAGATTTCACCTCCTACCTACTTGCGCCCCTCCGCCTCGCTAAGATCTGAGCTATGGAATGAACAACACGAGAGACACAGGGTTTATACTGGTTCGGGCCACCGTTGTGGTGTAATACCCTACTCCAGTGTGTGGTGGATTGCCTCTTGGGCTGATGATGATGAACAATACAAGGAAGAACAGCCTCGCGAGGGTCTGTTCTTGGCTGGGGGATGAACTAGTGGGAGGAGTTCAGTCACCCTTCTCCCTCTCTCTCTCTCCTCGGTTGTCCTCTTTTACCTCTCGTGGGTGGCTGGTCCTATTTATAGAGGCCCTGGTCCTCTTCCCAAATATCAAGCGTGAAGGGAGCCAACAATGGCGGGCTAATTTGAAGGGGGACAGCTAGTACCAGCTATCCTGACAAAAGTAGTCTTCGCCTGCACAAAGCTCTGGTGGTGACGCTGTCATGGGCTCCACAATGACCTCCGTCTTGCAGTCCTCCTGGTATTGGTCTTGTTGCACCGAAATGGCAACCTTTGCCTGATGCCTCGGTACTCCGCGGCTGCGCTTGCCCCCTTTGCACCAAAGGGGCAAGGAGGACACCGCGTGGGCTGGCACCTGCCTGGCGCCCCTGGGTTGTCATGGCTTGCGTCGCGGGCACCTCATGAGGTACCCCGCCTTGATCTCTCCGCCTCCTCGCGAGCCAGCCTGACGAGGCCGTGCTTGAGGGAGCTCCGTGTCGTCCGCCCCGCGAGGCTTGGCCCCTCGCGAGGGTCTTGGGTCTATGTTGATGAATATGGGCCGTGCTGGGCCCCCCTTTGAGCCACGCCGCAGGCTGCAGGCAGGTAAGTCTGGGGACCCCCGTTCCCAGAACGCCGACATACTTTGTGTTGGTTTGAATAGATGAATCTGAGATTGTGTGATGCATATCGTATAATCATACTCATGGATACTTGAGGTGAGATTGGAGTATCTAGGTGACATTAGGGTTTTGGTTGATTTGTGTCTTAAGGTGTTATTCTAGTACGAAATCTTGAATAGATCGATCCGAACGAATAACTTTGAGGTGGTTTCGTACCCTACCATAATCTCTTCGTTTGTTCTCCACTATTAGTGACTTTGGAGTGACTCTTTGTTGCATGTTGAGGGATAGTTATGTGATCCAATTATGTTATTATTGTTGAGAGAACTTGCACTAGTGAAAGTATGAACCCTAGGCCTTGTTTCAACGCATTGCCATACCGTTTGTGCCCACTTTTATCATTAGTTACCTTGCTGTTTTTATATTTTCAGATTACAAAAACCATTATCTACTATCCATATACCACTTGTATCACCATCTCTTCGCCGAACTAGTGCACCTACACAATTTACCATTGTATCGGGTGTGTTGGGAACACAAGAGACTCTTTGTTATTTGGTTGCAGGGTTGCTTGAGAGAGACCATCTTCATCCTACGCCTCCTACGAATTGATAAACCTTAGGTCATCCACTTGAGGGAAATTTGCTACTGTCCTACAAACCTCTGCACTTGGAGGCCGAAGAATGTCTACAAGAAGAAGGTTGTGTAGTAGACATCCATCTGCTTCTTGGCAGGGAGTCGGTGGGTGTTTTCTTTCGCTAAGTACCCCGCTTCCCGGAGTTCCTTGATGTTTTCCTCCGTGACGGAGGAGACTATCCACTTGCCCTGCGATGCAGATCTGGACATGGCTAGAGTGTTGGTTGGGGGCGGAAGGGGTTGAAGCTGGGGCGCTAGAGCTCGAGGACAGATTGGCTGAGGAGGAAGAAGGCATGGGGGTAGAAATGTGGATCCTTATCTTCTTAAAAAGGCAGTGAATATCGAGCACCCCCACAAGCCTTAAAACTCGCCTATTCCCCAGGGGTCGTGCTAACGACACAATTGGATTACCCAAACCCGTATTGATGAGAATCCCGCAATAAGGGGGAACAATCTCCACTTTGATGAGACGTGTCAATGAAGACCGCATACCAAAACGCGAAGCGGGAGGCTGAAAAACGGTTAAAAATAATAATAAGGCCAGAACACAGCGCCTCGCTGAAAGAGCTGTCAGAAGACATGACCTATTTTTGTTTAAGTATTTTTCCCTTGTGGTTTAGAGTTGTAACTACAGTACGGAGCTAGATATAGTTCTTTTGATCAACTACTTTGGAGTGTTCGGAGGAGGAACCCGCCTTGGAATGCCGAAGACTATCTGCGTGCTGGACACATTGTCATTGAAGCCTGGTTCAGGGGCTACTGAGGGAGTCCTGGATTAAGGGGTCCCCGGGTGTCCGGGCTATGTGACATGGGCCGGACTGGTGGGCCGTAAAGGTACAAGATAGAATACTTCCCCCCGTGTCTGGATAGGGGTCTCCTTTGCATGGATGGCAATCTTGGCGTCCAGATATGAAGATTCCTTTCTCTGTAACCCAACTCTATACAACCCTAGGTCCCTCTAGTGTCTATATAAACCAGGGGGTTTAGCCCGTAGAGGCAATCACAATCATACAGGCGAGACGTCTAGGGTTTAGCCATTACGATCTCGAGGTAAAACAACTCTTGTAACCCCTATACCCATCAAAGTCAATCAAGCACGAAGTAGGGTATTACCTCCATCAAGAGGGACCGAACCTGGGTAAACATCGTGTCGCTCGCCTCTTGTTACCTTCGATTCTCATATGCACAGTTCGGGACGCCCTACCCAAGATCGGCCGGTTTTGACATTGACAACTACTGATTTTGCTTTGTGGAGAGTTTCTATGCAGGATCATCTTCGATATGGAAATGATGAGATGTTGGAGATCTTGGAGTATGCCTACAAAGCAGTTGACCCGAAGAATCTTACTCCAAGAGAGGTGTATGACAAGAATCTCAACAACACAATAACCATGTGCTTAAGGAGAGGTATGACTGACAAGCAAAGGAGACCATACATACATATCACAAGTGCCAAGGAATTATGGGATAACATTGTGAGGACCAAGACCGGTACCTCAACTCTCTGGCTTGCTCAATATGAAATTGCCAAGGGTCAATTGCAAAACTTTTGTATGGAGAAAGGTGAATCTCCCAACCAACTCCTTGAGCGTCTCATGACTCTCACCGCTGACATCGAGTCATGTGAGTGTGACAAGACACAAGATGGATTCAACTTGTCTAAGCGATTTCTCATGGATAAGTTGCTCCATGCTCTTGGTCTATATCATCACCAAATGGTGTGGGACATAAGACAACACCATGGATTCAAGGAAATGACTCCAGATGACATCATATCCACTTTCCAACTATTTGAAGAGTCCAAGGCAAATGCTACAAAACATCTTGCCATGCATGGTACCTCAACATCAAAAATTATTCTTGCTTTCAAGGCCAAGCATGTATATAAAGAAGAGCAAAGTGAAGAAGAAGAAGATGACGAAGATGAAGACGGTGATGAGATTGACTCCGATGAGAGCTCTTCATATGAAGACATTGCCCTCTTTGTCAGGAAGTTTAGCGCGGGAAAATTCAAGGGAAGATTCCAGAAGAAGAAAGTGAGAAAATGTTACAACTCCGAAGAAGCCAACCACTTCTCCAACGATTGCCCCTAAGAGAAGAGAGAAGATAAACCAAGGTTTCACAAGACCTTTCGCAAGAAGAAGTTGCCAAACCCCTCGAACTCAGAGCTCAAGAAGAGAGATGGTAAAGCAATGGTTGCTCATGAAGAATCCGATTCAGATGATGTTAGTGGTGTTGTCAGAGTTGCTCAAGATTCTCAAAATACCTTGAGGCTAGTCAATAAGAGTGGTGATGTTGTCACCTACAACTATATGAAAGACTACAAGGGAAATGCTCACAAGTTCCTAATGGCAAAGTCTGTGGTAGAAGATGGAGAGGACCAAAACTCTCCTGACAAGGTCAAGGTAACTCCACGATCAGATCGTCCTCTCTTCGCACCTCCTACTCCTAGTGATGAGTACCTTGATGCGGAGGATAATTATGATGATAATGATATAGATGACCCCATGTTTGCTAAATTAAATAAGGCCATGTGCTCCCTCAAAGGAAAGAAGCTCACTATGTTTCATATGCTTATGGAGATGGTGGGTAAGCACACTGTCACCATTAAGGAACTCGAAACCCTCGTAACCGAGGGAAAGGAAAAAATATGAAATCCTTGAGCGGAAAGTCCAATATGAGGAAGCTTGAAAATTGGTGCAAACATTGGTGTTCATGCTAAAGATCTTGCCTCCTTGAAAAAGGCTAAGGACTCTTGTGAAGAGTTGATGAATGATAAAAGTAAGCTTGCGAAGTCTCATGCTTCTCTCTCTAAGGATTGTGAGCTCCTTTCCGTGTCTCTCAAGACTAAGGAAGAAGAGCTCACCCTTATTACAAAGAGTTTTGAGATGCTCGAGCTTACTTATCTTGAAACTCTAGCCAAGGCTTACTCTTCTCCTATTATTAATGTTGATGCATGTACTACTAACTCTAGTAGTGACCTAGCATCCATTCTTGAGGAGAATCGCTTTCTCAAGGCTCAAATCGAGAAAGGTCTCTGACATGTGCTCAAGGACAAAAGAACATAAATGAGGTATTGAGCCAACACAATGATGTGTTTGCCAAAGAGGGGCTCGGGTTTGACCCAAGCACAAGCAAGAAGAAGACATCTTCTCAAAAGTGCACCACTCCTCTAAAAGAAACATTTGTACGAGAAGGGCACAAGGAGAAAGGTAAGGTTGTTAGTGGGAAGGCCACAAGGGGCATGCCCACTATCAACAAGCCAAAAGAGTTCATGCCTCCATCCTATGTTCTCCTCCATCTTGCAGCTATAGAACTTGTTGGAGACTTCATATCTCTCAACCCGGGCATTTGCTTGAAATATTAACTTCAACTCCTAGAACATCTTATATGCTCCATGACGTTCAAAACGTCTTTGAAGTCCCAATTCTAAGACGTAAAGCATGACACACTAAACTATCGAGTAGTCGTCAGCTTTAGTCTGCCAGACGTTCATAACGTCCGGAGTTGCTCCTATAGCGGGTCTTGCACCTAGCGGTGCTCCCAGGACGTAATTCTTCTGTGCAGCAATGAGGATAATCCTCAAGTTACAGACTCAGGCCGTGTAGTTGCTACCATCATCTTTTAACTTAGCTTTCTCTAGGAACACATTAAAATTCAAGGGAACAGTAGCACGAGCCATTGATCTACAACAACATAGATATGCAAAAACTATCAGGACTAAGCTCTTGATAAATTAAAGTTCAATTAATCATATTAATTAAGAACTCCCACTTAGATAGACATCCCTCTAGTCATCTAAATGATCACATGATCCATATCAACTAAACCATGTCCGATCATCACGTGAGATGGAGTAGTTTTCAATGGTGAACATCACAAAGTTGATCATATCTACTATATGTGTCAGGGAAAATATATAGGGGCGGACATTTTCCCCTGACTCGTGCACGGACAAGCTAGGGACAAGTTAGAGATTGAAGAACCAAGAGGTTCGAAGAACAAACATGCAGCTCAGAAGGACCAAGATTGAGCCTAAGGAGCAACATATCGTCAAGAGACGGGCCTCCCTTGCCGGGCAGGCGAGCCCGGCAAGGGGCAAGGCCACCACAAGAAGCAAGCTATTGAGGCTCCTCGGCAGAGTCTGCCAGGGCTTGAGGGGACAGAACCACCCCACTAACTACTCAAGTACTCACGTCGTCAATCAGTGCAGTGTCAAGCCGCAAGATGATTAAGTGGCAGCCATTCACTAGATGGCAGCCATTTCCTACAAAGATGCCTGCAAATGAGACCCGTCTTGCGACATGTCAAGAAAACAGGTGCGGAGCTCACGAGATAGCCCGGCAAGCATTGCCGGGCGCCCAGTGATGTGACACTAAGCAACATATTTAATGCACCCTGTCAGCCCACAAAGTTAGGTATGGCAGCACTGTTTGCTATCATATCAGTGGATAATGACCACTTTGCCATAGTGGTGACCCCTTAATCTATAAAAGGAGGCCCATGGCACTCGTAGGAGGGGGTTAGGAGGTTGGAAAGTTGACAACCCCAAGCCACCACACATGTGTGGTCGCTGCGCCCATGAGGCAAACCTTGCAGGGCTAGTGTACTATGCACCACCACATTCATTCTTCCATCAATCCACTAAAGCAGGAGTAGGGTCTTACGCCTCGCAGCAGCCCGAACCTGGGTAAATCGCTTCTGTGCTCTCTACTGTGCTGCCGTATGCTTGTCTGCTCTTTGTGCAACGCGTCGTCCCCCCGCCGAACCAACAAGGGGCCACCCGGTCCCATAGGTGGCCGCGGAAATCCCGCGACATCTTTGGCGTGCCAGGCTGGGGGAGTGCTTGGCGAACCTGAGAGCGTACACCACGTGTCATCTTCATCAAAATCTTCATCGTCGACTGTGCCATCGACCGTGGCGCCCATGGAGGCGCAGAAGTGGAGCAGGGGAAGATTCACCCTCGCGTCGTGTTGCCACCTTCCAAGATTTACCATGGCAACGGTCACGACCAAGACCATGGCTGATGGCAATAGATTTACTCTGGTGGCTCGTATGGTGTTATCGCCATCTAAATGCTGTCTAGAGGAAGGGGCACAAGATTTGCGGACACGAGCTCCATCCTTCCTGTTTCCCCCACCTCATCAACAGTCGAGTTGCTTTAGCCTCAGCGTCATCAATGTCAACGATTACCACGCGACGCTCGGTCCAGTATTTTCCCCATCGTGGGAAATCCTGATCAGAATGCTGGTATGATTCCATCGATTGATGCCCCGGCAAGCACACTTTGGCGAGGCTGCCCGCACTGGCACATTATATACGACGGCAGACGCTGCACTGACTCGAGGGGGGGAGCGAAAAGGAGGAGGACCGGGGAAGCCTGACACCATGTCCCTATGCCCACCAGCTACAAGAGATACATGACAATCCTTGATGGGAATGAAGAAACCTCCGGACCGCCTTCTGCTTCTCCAGGCGCCGCGAACGTGTAGAATGCGTGCAGCCTGACAAACAGAAAAAGAATCCTGAAATGAAAGCTAAGTCCACGTTATCACTCCATTTGATGCGCTTTCAGATTTCTGCAGTCGTCTATCCCTTAACTCCAGTAAGTGTTTGTATCGTGAAAGCCCTCATGCGATGGAACCTTGGCTAGTTTCTTTGATCGCTCCATCGTCCTGTCCAGAGCCACACTCACAGAACGAGAGGCTGCGTTGAGAGCTACCTAGGAAAAATGTGCCGAGACACATCCATGCCAAGATGACTGTTAAGGGCCGGACCCTTATGACAATTGCGGCAATATGATATCGGCAGGCATCCAGAGCATGCATAGGAATTGATCATACGAACACGAGCATATAGGGTTTAAAGGGATAAACACACACTTAAAGATCTAGCTAGAAGTATCAGCCTCGCACAAACACTAGAGATGAAATGACTAAACACAAAATATACATCATGTTCTGTTATAGGACCAGAAGGGATAACTTAAAAATGGAGAACCCTGTTGGCAAGGGGACCGACCTTCCTCTCAGCGGCGGCAACGTCAGCACCCGCTAGTGGCTTCCTGAAGCCATCACCAAGGTCGAGCTCTGGGTGGAGACAGGTGATGTTGCTCAAGACCATGAAGAGGGCGTCATGAGTGAGCCTCCGCGACTCGGCCACGAAACGCTCGACCCTCCCCTCTTCATGCACCTTCAACTTGTCAACCAACTCATCGAAGAAGATCCCGAGCTTGACACTCGGGACCTCCTGCGTGCTGGCTGAGTAGATTGGGCCGTCCATGCCCATTGTCGCAGCTTGGGCGCCAAGACGTTCTGCAATGTCAATCGGGATCTTGATCCAGAGGTTGTTCATATCGACCCGGTTCTTCAGCCTGTCCTCTTCATCTTGCTGGAGGCGCTTGGCGGTCTCCAAGTCCTTGGACAATAACTGGTGTTGGGATTCAAGGGATTCTACCGACCGCTCCAGCGAGTCGATTCTTGCCTTCATATCAGAGATGTTGCCGTTGGTGGTCTCAAGGCTTTGGGTCTTGGAGGAGAGCTGAGACTGCACGTCGGCCAAGTGAAGCTCTGCTTGTCGTGCTTCTTCTTTGAGTGCACTACAAAAAAATACACTTCCGTGATGATATGTGTTTGTCATAGTAGGTCGCATTTTTTGTCATGCATGTACATCCATGACAAATTTATGAAAGAATCAAGATAGTCATACATGTGCTGTCGAAGAAGTGTTCCATGACATTACCAAAATTATCATCACGGAAGTGTCCACTTCCATGATGATAAATCGCGCGCCACAGAAGTGCTTTCGTCAAGGGTGGCCGACACGTGGCATCCACCGTAACGGAACACCGTTAAGCTATCGGGTCGGGTTTTGGATCCGATAACCCATTAACAGCCCCGACCAATGGGGATTTTCCACGTGTAAAATCATCATTGGCTGGAGGAGACACGTGTCAGGTCCGCGTTGGCACAGGGTCACTCATCCAATGGGCGAGACGCGCCTATGATATGTTGACACGTGGACCGGCCCATCAAGTTTAAATGGGTCGGCCCAACTAAAGGCCCACAAGATTTTGCGGACCATAATGGGCCGGCCCAGCAAAAGGCCCACGAGATTTTGCGGACCATAATGGGCTGGCCCAGCTAAAGGACCACAAGATTTTGTGGGCCATAATGGGCCGGCCCAGGTAAAGGCCCACAAGATTTTTGTCTGCCATAATGGGTCGGCCCAGGTAAAGGCCCACAAGATTCTTGCGGATCATAATGGGCCGGCCCAGCTAAAGGCCCACGAGATTTCGCCGACATTAATGGGCCGGCCCAGCTGTAGGCCCACAAGATTTTGAGGACCCTAGTAGGCCGGCCCATTAACTGGCTGATCTCGAGGTTGACCATACTTCCCTCATAGGAACTACATCCTGACATGAAGTTACTTATTTTTTAGATCAATACTCAAAGCAACCTAGATCCATTTAGTAGAAGCAGATAAATAGAACTCAGAGAAGTGAATTCAAAATGAAAAATAAAAAATAAAAATAGACTACAAGGTGAGAACACCCACTTCCTACATCAAGCTAAAAACGAAAGCATTAGGACGATTAAGACTCTTCTTATTACACATCGAAGAACACCACGCTTAAGAGAAACAGAAACTACAACATATACACATCGAAGAACACGAGGCTACATGAAAGTAATTGAAAGGGTGTTACTTACCAAAGCTCGTTTTACAGGTTCGGTGCAGCTCCTCTTTAACTTGCCACGCTCCTTGAAGATGTCCCGAATATCCCGTGTTTGGTCTTCATTGCTCCTCTGCATGTTCGCACTCGTGGTTTTAAAATCTCAACATGGCAAGAAAAATATACTACTAGTAATACTCGCGCATCTTGTGGGCAACATTAAAGCACTCATCTGCCATGTTAGAGCATCTCCAACAGAATCGCAACGCGCGGCGCTTTAAAAATCTCAACATGCTATCTCTACTGTTATATTTATTTAATATTTAATATTTATCTCTACTTCCTTTACTGTCTACTTTTTTTCTTGCAATATAGGCCGTCCGATTTATATCTGACAGATAGGAAGGAAACAAATGGGAATTTTGCAAAAAGATACCCATACCCCTCTCCAGATTTACAAATAAGGCCTTCCCTCATCCATCCTTTTCTCCCACAAGATAAACTACTCATACAAATGCATCTTGATGCTTGCAACGCATGGGGATCTTGCTAGTTCTAAAAACCTTTCCATCATTTGCCACACTACCGGTTGTAGATGAAAAACCTACCCAAGCACAACGCGATACAGGAGCAATGCACAATTACAAGCTGATATTCTGTTGGACAATGGAGGCTATAACCAATTACTTTTATGGGAACAATAGCACCCAGGAAATTTGAAGGGTAGGTATGAACAAAATTGGAACTGCACATGTACTGCTAAGTGATTCAATACACACATTACCAATCGAGGAGGAGAACGATGGTCGCGGAGGCCTCTGTGAGTCATGGTCGGCAACGACAGTCAGTTCATTGTCCACGACGGTGGTACTTCTGCGCTTGGCGTTGGCTTCCGGGAAGCAGATCTGAGACCATGGAAGACGATGCTAGGGAAGAGCCTCCGTGTACGACGACGACGGTGGACCAGCTCCTGTGCGGCGTATGAGGTCGTTGATGAGGCAGATGCGCTGCGATGGACGAGTGCGCCGATGTAAAGGGGAGGAGCACGAAGGCTGCGGTGCCGTGGAGAAGTCTATTTTGCGGTGGGGATAGAAAATGGGGAGTATTCAGGTGTACTACTCTGGGTGCCGGGGTGGGGTTGGCTGGGTAGGGTGAACCTGAAGTTATGAAAACAGCCCCCTACGAAGCGTCATCCGTAGGCCTGTTCCAAAGGCTATGATGGTAACTTCCCACTGCTCGAATCAGGGTCGCGGGAGATTTTCCCGCCGACCTCAAAATTTTGTGACACTGGACTCCCCGTGTGGCATGTTGAGTGATTCGGCTAAGCAACTAGCGAGTAGTAGTAGTAAACTCTACATATTAGGTTTGACTGAGGTCAAACTTCCTAAAGTTTGACCATGTTTATAGAAAAATATAAACATTTACCATAACAAATATGTATGATGTGAAAGTACATTCAATAATGAATCTAATGGTATTTATTTGTTATTGTATATGTTAATATTTTTTGTTATAAGCTTTTTGAGAGTTTACAAAACTTGACTTTGACCAATGCTAATACGCGGACTTAAATAAAAATGGAGGGAGTACACATTTGTTTTCTTAGTTTGTAGTGAACTAATCATTTGTTGAAATTGTGAAATAAATATATTAGGCTATTGACTTCGAATGTAATGGTCTATACAATTCAATAGTTACAATCATTGTCGAATCCCAAGATGTATACAAGGTCTATAGTACTTCACAACATGCTCAAACTCACATAATCCCAGTCAAATGAGAATCTAAATGCATTTCATAGTTATTACTTTGTAGGATGCAACAAAAACAACTAACTCTACATCAGCCATTATAGAAGCAACATGTTGACATATCCCAATGTGTGAATGAAACATGCAGAGAGAGCTTTTGAAGATGGAGCAGATAGGGCGGGAAAGATTGTATGTATGTGGACGAGAGAGTAGGAGACAAACCTAACGAGACAGAGAGAGAGAGAGATAGAGAGAGAGAAAGAGAGAGGAAGAAGTTAGGTCTGTGAGAAAGATGGATACATGTAATATACATGAGATGCGTGTGCATCTGGATTCTGTATACGTGGAAGGAGAAGAGACAACATGTTTGATGAGAGAGCTGGAAAAACATGGACGAGAGGGGAAGGATCTCGTGGGTTGAGGGATTTACAATTTTGTGCGGGGGAGAGAGGGATTGGTAATTTTGTGCAAGAGAGAGAGAGAGGGTGGGGGAGGAGTCAGTCAGCCGTCGTCACATCACCCTACTTCCAAATGACCCCGCATTCTCTGGCGCGGTGTGGTCGCCGTCTTCGATCTGCTCGATGCCCTCTTTGAAGATTGAGGTGTTGTGCATGTTGGGGTGCAAAGAAGCACAAGCGAGAGTGGTCGCCGTATAACCTTGGATGGGGATGAATTGTGTGCTCGAGGAGTGTGTGTGTGTGTTGTGCTGCGTGTGTGTGTGTGTGTGTGTGTGTGTCAGATATTGAGAGAAAACAAACCTAAGGAGAGAAATGGGTATTCACGAAGAGATTGTGCGGGCCTTGAGGTGGGTAGGGGCCGGGTGAGGGTGTCAAAATGTGCGCGTTGATGCATGTGTTGCATGCGACCGTGCGAGGGACGGATGAATCGAGAGAAATGGTTGTTGTGTTATGGATGCTCCTCTCTCTCTCTCTCCCTCTCTCTCTCTCTCACACACACACACACAAGTAAGGCCCTGTTTGGTTCCAAATAAGTCACCAACTTATAAGTCAAAAATTGCAAAGAGTGACTTATTTTGCCAAACGGACCCAACTTATAAGTCACCCCAACTTATAAGTCATAAGTTGCTCCACCCCAACTTAAAACTTATAAGTCACCCCTTTTTACGTGGGTCCCATCACCTTTACATTAAAAAAGGTGGGAAGGTGTGGTCAGGTGACTTATAAGTCAGATGACAACCAAACAGGCGTGACTTATAAGTCACTGATTTTAAGTCACCTGACTTATAAGTCAGGTGACTTATTGGAACCAAACAGGCCCTAAACTAGAATATCGTTCTCTCATGTATACACAATGTATCGGCATCTGTCTATGTCTCACTCATGCATGATCATTTGCACATTCACACCTCTCTATGTCTGTATCACACGCACACCGTCTCCACATTGCCCTTCCGCCACAACACACATATGGACACATACACACATTCTCTCTCAGTCACACACACAAAATCAGTATTAAAAAAATTAGGGCGCACCTAAAACGTCCAAATCCAAATAAACACGAACTGGAGCTAAATTCAAATATATGGAAATATTGCAGCGTCAAGAACTTTCACAGGAAAAAAAGTTGAGTAATATTCGAGGATTGTTTTCACACACACAAAAAGGTTCGGTGGATGTCCTTCGAGCATGACACGGTGACACACCGTTCGATCGACCGCGCGGCCGCGGTTCACGCGCTTGCACAAGATTCCGTATCGTGGCTGTGGTACTAACTAATAAAAGCGCTGCCTAAGTCTAATGTTTACGTGTACTAGTACGGTTTTATTTTAAGTTTGACCAACCTTATATATATAAAACTAAAGTAAGCTCCCACACGCGCACTCATCAATATGCCACTGCCGTTGCGCATGCCGGCGCCCGCCTGCTCCGGACAACAATTTCTCGCCCATCACCGCCGTGTCACTGCCATCCCTGTGCCATGAAGCCGAAGGCTCGCCCGCTCACGTCGTCAGTAGTCCCTCCTCGCGATGCCACCGCGCTGCCAAGCACGCGAGCAGCTGGTGGAGCCGCGTCTATGCACGCAACATATGAAGAGGAGGACGAGTGCGTGCTCCAGCATGCCGGCGAGGAGGAACTACCGTGTCATTGTCGTCTCCGGCCGCGCGGAGGAGGCGTGCATGGTGGCTGTCGCGGCAGAAGCCGGTCACGCGCGCGTCGAGCCCGCAAATCGGGTGCGGACGCAGAATCTACCTTCGAGACCTTCAATGCCACGTGGATCCTGCAATCTGAAGGAGCAATTTGGATCAGTCGACTCATGTGAGCCATTTGATGCAACATGGATGGCTAGAAGGGCTTCTTCCACCTCTTCTGCTGTCTTCTTCCTTCGCTCCGTCGAACTTCTTTCACAAATCTACTGACCCAAATTATACTACTAGTACGAACATATTAAGTACAGTAGGAACACGAAGATACAAGTAGTAGTACCAACTGCAAGAAGAACAGTAGTAAGACATAGTACTAGTACTACTGTACGTACTAAAGAGTTCAAATAACGAGAAAGAACATAAACGTAGTTCTGCTGGGGCCTCAACACAACACACCCTTGAAAATAAACTAAGCAACTAGTCCGCTTGACACTGCAGTAGAACCAGCATGAGCGATGGCACTGCCACCTACTCGAAGTTTGAGTCCACGTCCTCGACTTCGTCCTTGTCCCTCTTCCTCTTCCTCTTTGCCGACGCTTCTTTGCTTGAACCGGACACTGGGCTCTGCTTCTTCATCCAACCCTTGTAGATATTTAAACAAAGGTAGGCATCCATTGCTGCGTACAGGATGTGATCTTCATCTAATGTCTTCGACTCCCATGCATGATGAAACTCGTGATGAGGTTTCTTCAGTTTAGCGTACGAAGGATCAATCATGGCTGCTGCCAGGGTCAACATTGAAGGTTGAGAGGAGGACACCAGGCTTGCCTTCTGGAGATCGAAGGGCTGGCCTACAACGAGACCTATCCGACGCAGGACATTCCTGTCGTTCTTAAAGCCTACAGTAACGAATTTCACTCTTTTGTCCTTGAGGAAGTTCTTAAAATCCTGGCACTCAACATCGGCATGGCATATGTGGTAGACCAAGATAACGTTATGTACCCAAACCTGGATCACGGCGGGCTTCTTCCTCTCTTCGTCCTTTGGATCCTTCTCTCGTCCCAGGACTGTGGTGTACTCAACATCTAGCCCAGTGACCCACTCATCCGTTGAACTATTGAACATGCGTAGGAAGCGAGCAAGCCATGCTTTCACCGTCTCAGATCCACGTGTGTAGATGACGATGAACTGATCGCCGGTGATGGCTCTAACCTGGTACTTAGCGGCGACCATGGAGATTTGGGAGGCCATGGATTCTGGAGGAGGGTTAGGAGAAGTTGAACTGTTGTACGCTGCAAAAAAAACTGGGAGCGAACTAATGTGAAAGGACAGGACGACTGGGAGCGAACTGTTGTAAGGTAGAAGACGGGGACGAGTAGGGCGTGCGAACGACGTGGGCTTGCTGGCTTTCCCGGTGGATAAACGGATGCAAGCCCCCAAAGAGTTCTCGAGAACTATGCGGGACCCACTAGATGTCATGTCTACTAGACCCATATCGTAGGCCTGACGGTATAGCTTCTGCCTATTCGCACACCATGCCGGCGCGTGGATGTAACTTCACTTAATTCCGTCAAACGTCCCGCCTCTCACGACCTTCGCCTCCCTCGCGCGGTCGCGCCCTTTGAGACTTCGACCGGCTATAAATGAGCAATATTTTTTTGCCTTTTTTTAGACAAGCAATTTTTTTTGCCTACTCCGCATGCATGATACTCCCTCTAGTCCTTTTTACTCCCGTCAACCGTTTGCAAAGTGTTTGACCAAATTTATACTTTTTTTTGAACACCACCTTATATTAATTAACTAGCCACACCAGTACACTCATTTGATACAATATTCACCACACAGGGTGGTACGTTATTTACAAGAATACCATCTAATCTATTGTCAAAGCTATACTTAGTGATTAAGTGTGCCACCTTATTAGAGAATGGCTAATCTTTGACAATTGAAGATTGTTGATCAACTTCGAGATGCGCAACGCTTTCATCTTCAGGTCACGCATAGCAGACCTGTCATAGTCCCCCAATGCAATAGACGCTACCACAAAAGCGCAATCAGTCTCTAAAATTACAAGATTATGAAGAGAAATACCTATGTAGAGACCGACAATGCAAGCCCTAACCTCCGCTTCCTCCACGCTTTAACATGCACCAATGAAATCCCGCGACCAAATTTATACTAAAAATATCAATATCTACAATACTGATTATAATGAGTATAAGAACTACGTTTTATAATGAGTGTAAAATACTGATTTGACATTGTGAATGTTGACACATTTTTCTATAAGTCTGGTGAAAGTAGAGGTACATTGACTCCAGACAAAATTAAATGCACAATGCAGACTAGTTCCTCCATCCAGGTGCGTGCCATGTCCTATCTTGTCATCACAACAAGGTTAGCTATTAGAGTACCACTACCTCCCTTCTAGTTTAAAGGGCTCGATTCAAAAATTTCACCTGCTCTTAGCAAGATAGTAGAGGCGGTGGAATAGTTTTTGAAGTATGCAAAAGTACTCAACTAGTGCTGTCGTTCTTCACAAAAAAATGTGTTTACCAATGCATGCATGAACACTAGTTACTCTAACCCCCCTCTCTTCTTTAATTCTTTGCCACATCAGCATGTTCGCTATTCCCGTGTGCATGATACCAGCTAAGATACCACCATTATGGCCAGCCTTAATCATTGCATGCAATAATTTAGTGCACCTTGAAATATGAACATGTGTGGGGCGTGTATGTTTTAATGACTTGAGATTGTACCTAGCCCGGCATGCAAGATGACTTATTATGCACCGTTCCCCATACCTGCAGGAAGCCCGTTCGTCTCCAAATCTTTTCCTCTCCATGTGTGGAAACAATATGCCTGCCAAATTCTCCTTCTCCCTCCGGCGGTCCCACCACTCCACCCCGTGTGAAAAAATCTGCATGCATGACTCTCCTCCCCCCACGCTCGTCCAATCCGTTGTGACCAGCAATATTTCCACCCCTTCGCTCCCCCGTAATTTACTCCAACAAATATGGCCATGTAGCTGTTACTTAACTACAGGTGCATTGGGTCACTTACATATGGGCCCAACAGGGGTCTGGCCCACATGTCAATGACGCAACTGGACCTGCAGTTAAGTCAGTGCAGCTCAGACCATATCTTACCTAGGTGTGCCGTTGCTCACTATAAATACTGCGCCTCCCACGACATCGCTATCTCCTCCCCCTCACGTTCACGGTCATCGCTATCTCCTCCCACTCCCTCTCACGTCGATCCTCCAACGACTCCGGCATGGTGAATAGGTAGCACGTCTCGTACTTGATGTTCTCCGCCAAGAGCCAGCAGTGACCACTACACGCATCCGTGAGGTGATGCACCATGTCGGCCGGCGAGCCACAAAACGGCATCGGGCACTCATAACAGTGGATGAAGGGCTCCTTGGAGGCATCGACCAGGACGTCCATGAAACGAGAGTGGCTGTAGGGGACATTGCACCAGTTGAATATATGAGCAAGTTACTACGAGATTTAATCCGAATAAGCACAAAATAAATCATGAATTCTACCACGATTTCGAACAGGAAGGACAGAAACACATATGGTGCAACGGGAGCAGCACCGTTGGTGTTGAGGTTGTCGCCCATGTCCAAACACCACGTAGACACGGTCTTCGAGCACGGTTCGTAGTCGTTCCACTCTCGGGCATTGAAGTTTGTAACTATTTTAGATTAGAATATACTACTCCTCCGGTGCTAGTAGTAGAGCAGAGTCCTACTCTACTACTCTACTCAAGCAAGTTAGGGCATAGCACTGTAGGGAGTACCAGTACTGTGATCACTCAAGCAAGTTGTCTGGCATTGACATGACCCTACGCTGCTGGTATGTGTCTCGTAAGTCAAGCGGTGTGCTGTAGTCATCATCACCTGCCCACTTCCCGCAGCACATATTCACTTCTCCATCTTTGTCCGCACATAATCTCGTCCAATCTTCCATCCCCGCTAAGGCGCCTCCCCCTCGTCCGAAACCTAAGCACTAACAATGGAAGAACCGAGCAGCGTACGTCGAAAGAGTGGATGGAATTCGCTCCCCACAGGGGTAATCAAGCTCATTGTTTCACGTGTGGACAATCTCAGTACCATGCCGCTCGCCGCATGCTCGTTGGGGCTGTACCGTTTACTCAAAGCCCTCAGGCCGGAGCTTTTTAAGCCAGCTCCTTGCTTGCTGATGTCGCATGATCTTCAGAAATGGCGCGTCACGTAGAATAATGATCATAGGGTGGCGAGCATCAATCCCCTTGACTGCGATCCGATCCCCGTCAGCCTCAACTACATTAATGGTATGTACTGGGTCGACATGAACATGTCTTGGATGGTGCTCATCGACGGTCGCGGCAGCTGGATGCTCGTGGAGGTCTACACCCGGCGATTGACCCCCCTTCCTTCGATTAACACTGCACTGCTTTGGCACCGCGGCCCAGAATACTTGGAATCTTACAATAGCCAACATGATACCAAGTTTGATTTGCTCAAGGCTGTAATCTGCCAAGTGCCCACAAGATCTATGAATTATAAAGACTTCAGGCTAATTGTGTTCTTCAACCGCGGTCTCGCCTATCTGACAAGTCACTGCGGTAAGTGGATAAATCTGCACGTCCGTCGCAGGATCATACATCCTCCATGGTTCTCTGATGCCATTGAACACAAGGGCTTCATTTACGCTGTCGACGCCTTCTATGGCTGGATGTATTGCTGGCCTACTCCAGTCATTGCTGCAAACGGCTGTTACAACAATATGTTACTTTCCTATGATATCATGATGGCTTGCTTATATTACTGTCAACATTTGCTGAAAAAATATTCATGCTCATAACATGCTGTTATTAAGATTGACTAAATCAAGAGCCCTTTTTTATTTGACTCCAACTTGATATGAGGTTGTAGGCCTCCTAGTGTCCCTACCCTTCCTAATCCCAAAACCTTTCAAAGAAAAGCGACATGGCAGTTGCAGGTGGTTCCTGGCTCGATCAGATGACCGCGAAAGATTGATGATCATTCGCACGTACCGGATGTGTTGTTTCGCGGAATACAATCACAGTCACTGCAAGGTCTTTGAGCAGGATCCTAGCTTCTCTGGGCCTTCGGGAATTTTTGACTGGAGGCTGGTAAGTAGCCTTGGTACACACTCTCTGTTTGTCGGACTGAATTATCCGATTAACCAGGAGATAACCGATGGCTAGGATCAGGATGGCTGTGCGGTTTCGTTCATCAAGCAAAACTGTGTGTACACAGCGTACCATGCGTCTCTGCATGCACCATACCCTGATATGTGCCGCCACGCTCTGTAGCCCAAAGTAGGAGAGAGGGTCGCAAGTATCAGACTTCGACCTGCTGGCTGGAGTTTCCCCCGTCAGGCACCCATCTGGTTCAAGCCGTCAGCCAATCTCCACAGCTTAATAAATAGTAACGTCTAACTGAGCCAGTTAGTTTGATGTGTACACTTGGTGTAGTAGGATATTTATTTAGTTTGAGCATACACTTGTTCTTTTTTGGTAGCCCTTCTGTAATGATGGCTGATGTTTGGTTTGGAAGAGAGAGTTGCTTCTTCACTGTTCTGGCCTGCTTACTGCTTCTGTTGCACCCCCAGCCCTGGTTGTTGTTGCTGCTGCTGTTTCCAATGTACAATTAGTAGTATATTTTTTCTGTTGGTTGAATAAATGTGTTTTTAGAACGACAAACACAATGTTTTGGAAGTCGTTGCACGGTTCGATCCCTTAGTGCCCCGTACCGTACGTAGCGCATACTATTTTTCATACGGAACACATTTTCCACTTGTTGATAACATGCAGCCCACTGATGAAAACCCAATAGAGAAGCCCATAATTAACTGGAAGGGAGGCTCTCACATGAATCCGGCCTAGGTACATGCTCATGGTCCCCTAAACATAAATAAGTAAATAAATAAATAAGTAAATAAATAAAGCTAAATGCTCATGCACCAGTTCTTTGGGAAAATAGGTAGCCCAGTATTTCTTTTTGAAGAATACCCAAGCTAGGCCTATTTGTTTTCTCTGAATTACTGGGCTGCAAATCTTTCAAGACGAGGAGGGATGCATTCCGGCCTAGCTTAAGAGTATGGTCAATGTCTGTTAAAAGTAATATCAAAAGGGGTTGAAAATTCCAAAAAATTTATAGCAAATGGGATATAAGTTTGTTTTTTTTGTTTTTGTTCTTCACTGATATCTTATACGTATTTCATTGGATTTAACATGACATAGTACTAATTTATTTTTAAATTTGTTTTAGTATGGCTATTAATTTTTGGATTAAGAATATTCCGTTCCCCACCAAAAATTTGCGAATTTTCAAAATTTCCCACATATTTAGTTAATTTTTTGACCCTGGTATTGACCAGAAAATGGATAGCAATTCTAAAAATGGAAAACGGGCTGCAATAAATTCCATATGAATTAGAAAATGAGTAAAAATTATAAAAATAATAGCAAATGTGTTGTACACGCCACAGATTTCGAGGCTGGCTTGTTTACGGAAGGCTTTGTCAGTGAACACACGATTCTATCAGCAGTGACTGTTGGATGTCCATCCAACGGCCGACGTGCTTCTTCAATCTCTGATCTTCCTGCTCCAGCCGCCTAAACTAGCGCCGGCGGGACTGCCTGCTCCCTCCTCTTGTGGCCCACTGTGATGCTGCGCAGGCTTCCCCGGCCCACCCTACTCCCTCCGCTGGCCTGGCCGCACGCAATCAACTGCCTCCTTATTACGCGAAAAAAATGATTCCTCCCACTGACATCGAGGGAGCACCGGTTGGGAGGCTGACCTATGGGCCTACTAAGTTGACGCGTACGCAGGGCTTGTCAACTTAGTCAACAAATGATTCTAGTAGCAGTAACCGTTGAATTTGAATCGAATGGTCCTGCTGCTTCTTCAATCGCTGCTCTTCTTGCACTACCCGCCCAAACCAACACCGGGGAGACCGCCTGCTCCTGCCTCCAGTGGTAGGCTATGTTGCCGTTGAGGCCTCATCGCCCCCTACTACTCCCACCGCTAGCCTGGCCCTGCGGTGACGGCAGCCTCACACCGTAGCCGAACAAATGAACCCTCGTACTCCTCTCCGCATGGGCATCCACTGCCGCGTCTTCCTCGGCTCCACGTCGTCCCCTTCCTAGGCCTCGCCGTCGTCCACCGCCTTGGTGCTCTCGGCGCGGCGTGGTCAATGACATTCCATCGGAAGAGTACTGTACGTGGAGAGGCTGACAGCTGGGTCCACAGCCACAACCCAATTTTTTTGTGATTTGCCAAGTAAGTCGCTTTGTCAGGCCTATTGGGCTGCAAAATTTTCAAGACGAGGAGAGCTTTCATTCGGCTGGCCAAGAAAATGGCCCATCGGTAATGAGAAATGGGTTGTACATTTTTAAAACACATCAAACCGGCAATTAGTTTCAAATATCTTTTTTTTCATTTCGAGATTTTAAATTACATTAATTTTTATGCGTGGAGAATTTGTTGGATTTTATATTGATATACATTTATTTTTAAAATCAGTTTGAATGTGAGTCAAAATTTCGGGATTAAAAACAGTTCGGACTGCACCGAAATATGCAAAAATTTCGTATAATTTTTTAACCGTGGCCACAATATGGGCTATAATGCTAACAAAAAGAATATGGGCTCCAAAAAAACCTTAATAATTAGCAAATGGGCTGTAAATTATTAGAAATAATGGCAGATGGGCTGTATGCTGTTTTCCACAGATTTGAGGCTTTCTTAAAAAAAGGTTGACACACAAGCAGTGACTGTTGGATGGCCATCCAACAGCCGTCGTGCTTCTTCAATCTCTGCTCTTCCTACTCCAGCCGCTCAAACAAGCGTCGGCGGGACTGCTTGCTCCCTCCTCCCCACGGCCAGCTCTGCTATCGCGCAGGCCTCACCGCCACACCATACTCCCATCGCTGGCCTAGCCATCGCTCTACTCACCCACACCTGCTGTTATTCTCCAGCAACAGCAGACGAACCAGTAAACCTCGTACAGTCATACTCCCGTCTGCGTGGGAAACAACAACCGAGTCTTCCCTGCCTCTGTGTCATTCCCTTCCTAGGACTCGCCGTCTTCCACCGCCCTGGTGCTCTCGGCGTGGCCTGGTCAACGTGGTCAACGACCGACATGCATCTGAAGTGGAATGTACGTGGAGAGGCCGACAGCTGGGTCCACGGCCGCACGCAAGGAAATGCCTCCTTATTACGCGCAAAATAATGATTCCTCCACCTGACATCAGGGACCCACCGAAAGGGCCTGTGTATTTCGCGAAAAAAACGTTACCGCCGCTGACAGCTCGGACCCACCAGCTATATCTTCGCACGCAAGGAAGTGCCTCCTTATTACGCACAAAAAAATGAACACTCCCCCTGTTAGCTGGGACCCAGTATAGTGGCAGGCTGACTTGTGGGCCTACTAAGTTGACGGGGATGGAGGGCTTTGTCAACTTAGTCAATATGCACGATTCTAGCTCCAGTGACCGTACGATGTCCATCCAACGGCCGTAGTGCTTCTTCAACCTCTGGTCTTCTTGCTCCAGCCGCCCAAACCAGCGCCGGTCGTGCCTCGTGCTCCTGCCTCCCGTGGCCGGCTGTAATGCGGCGGAGGCCTCACTGCCCCCTACTACTCCCACCGCTGCCCAGGCCATCCCTCTACTCACCCACACCCCCTGTTATTCCGCGGCGATGGCAGCCTCACACCGCAGCGAACCAGCGAACCCTTTTACTTCTGTACGCGTGGGCATCCACTGTCGCGTCTTCCCCGGCTCTGTGTCGTCCCCTTCCTAGGCCTCGCCGTTGTCCACCGCCCTGGTGCTCTCGGCACGGCGTGGTCAACATGGTCAAGGAACGACTTCCATCGGACGTGGACTGTACGTGGAGAGGCTGACAGCTGGGTCCACAGCCGCAGCAAGGAAGTGCCTCCTTATTACGTGCAAAATAATTATTCCTCCACCTGACAGCAGGGACCCACCAGACGGGCCACCGTATTTCACGAAAAAAACGTTTCCCCCCTGACTGCTTGGACCCACCAACTACACCTTCGCACACAAGGAAGTGTGTCCGGGCAAAAAAATAAAATGATTCGCCCCCCTGACTGCTGGGACCCACCAGCTACATCTTCGCATGCAAGGAAGTGCCTGACAGTCGGGACCCACCTGGTCGAAGCGTACGTAGCGTTGTCATTCTGGTCGCGAATGTGTATGTACATACTGGTCGATGTAGAGGCGCGCACGTGTCGTAGTAGAGGTGCGCACGTGTCGTAGTAGAGGCGCGCACGTAGCATGTACACGTACGTACATCGGCCAGGGTGCAAGAAAGAAAATACGACCACGTATGTGTACATACGGGCGGGGTCTCGAACGCCTACTCGCGCATACGTACGGCCAAGGCTCGTGTACATGGCTGTGTCGGAACGGAGAAACAGCATCGTCGTCGTGTTCATGGGGAGGCAACGGAATGCGTTGTGTTCATGTGGAGGCAACGGAATGCGTCGTGTTCATGGGGAGGCAATGGAATGCGTCGTGTTCATCGGGAGGCAATGGAACGCGTGGGAACCAACCGGCTGGGTCGGAACGGAATGCGTGGTCGTGTTCATCGACAGGGCTTGGACGGAACATGCGATGGAACGAGGCCTGGCGTACCGCAGAATGGAGGAAATGGACCTCCTACGGCCGAAGCAGGGGTCCTGTTGATCGGGAGGGGTGTGGCGTACCGCAAAATGGAGGAAACGGACCGCCTACGATCGAAACGGGGGTCCTGTTGATTGGGAGGGGTGTGGCGTACCGTAAAACGGATGAAACGGACCTCCTACGATCGAAACGGGGGTCCTGCTCATCGGGAGGGTGTGGCGTACCGCAAAACGGGACTCCACGGGGTACTGTTCATCTCCACCGTCGACCTCCTCCAGCCTCCAAGGGCTACCGTCGACCTCCTCCAGCCTCCACGGGCTCCTATTCATCCAGCCTCCACCGCGCGCTACTCCACCAGCTACTGTTGAACCACCCCTCCACCGTCTAGTGTTCATCCAACCCTCCACACCATGGGGTCCTGTTCAACCACCCCTCCACGGGCACCCCTCCACCGTCTACTGTTCATCCAGCCCTCCACCACACCGCAGGGTCTTGTTCATCCAGAGGCAACGCCACCGCTCACTGTTCATCCAACCCCCCGCAATGCTCACTATTCATCCAATCGATCGGCTTCAGTTAGCAGCAGTAGCGAAGGAATCGCTTGATCGGGTTCAGTTAACAGCCATCGATCGATCGCTCGGGTTTAGTAACGCATAGCCTGCAGTGCAATCTCTCGGGTTCAGTTAGAGCCCAACACCTCGCTCGGGTTCAGTTAGAGCCAACGCCTCGCACACACGCGCATACGTGTACGAGAGAAACGTGCATCACTCGCCCCCCGACCTCCCACCGTAACCGGGAACTCCCTGAAATTTTCCTCGCCCTCGCTTCCAGCATGGTTTTTTCCGTCATGGACAGCCCAAAGAATGTCATGCAGCTGCGTCTCCGGCCCGCCCAGGACGAAAAGCCCATTTTCTGTCATGATTTTTTGTCATAGAAGTAGGAGCCCACCACATCTATGATGATACCGGGTTTTGTCACAATTATCGTCATAAAAGTGTCATATGTATGACAGAATTTTTTTTTCATTCGGCCCAAAAAGTCATGGATGTGTCTTTTTTTTGTAGTGGTGCCTTCACCTCCTTGGCACTCCCGGCAATGTCTTCATTTAGTTTGGCCACCTGCCGGTCGAGCTCGGCCTTGGTGGAAGACACAACATCCAGATCTTCAACAAGCTTCTTCAGCTGGGCAGCATGGTCAGTAGTGAGGGTGTCCAAAGCAGCCCCATGCTTGTCATTCAATTCCTTGGTGCGTTGTTGCACAAAGGCCTCCAGATTTTCATCCTTGGCACGGAGGGTAGCTTCAATGTTCTCCTCCAGAAGGGAGATCTCTCGCTCCCTGGCATCCAAAGATGCTTTGTGGTCCGCCAAGCGCCCCTCCCGAGCCACGAAATCTTCCCTCATCGTCTGAATGACCTCTTACTGCCTCATGAGTGCCTTGAATTGCTTTTCATACCATTCCCGCAATTCCAGGCACTTGTCCTTCAGCTTCTGATCCACTTTGCTGACGGATTCACGCCGCTCCTTGAGCTCCTGCCACTTCTGGTTGTGTCGGGCCTGCAGTTCCTTCAAGCCCACCGCCATGGGCTCGATGAAGGACAAATCCATGGTGATGGCAGCTGAGTCGTTGGCCTCCCCACTTCCCAGATGCAACGGTGCCAGAAGACGCTGAAGCTCTTCGTCGAGCTCTGCGTTTGTCAAGGACGGGCCCGGGGCTTCGATATCAGGCAACAATGGCGCCACGACCAGCGTGTTCAAAGAAGATGACGGGGCATCAGCAGCGCCCCCGGAAGAAGGGAGTGGACCCATGGTTTGAAGAGGAATCTTCGCCTCGATGACCACTTCATCCACCAAGGCGCTTTCCAGGGGATGCTCCACCACTGCCAAGGAACCTTGGGCTCCCCCGACAGCCATATCCTGCCCCTCAGTAGCCGCGACATTCACGGCTTCATCTGCGGCAGACCTCCCTATGTCCGCCACCACCTCCAACAAGTCTGGTTCTTCAGCCTGGGGGGCTGCAGATGGAAGGGGCCAGTGAACAAACGAAGGAATGGAAGTCTCGAAGCAAATAAAGAAATCATTGGAGACAGCCAGAATATGAAAGGGAAGAAGGATTAAGCTAGATACCTGGCGAAGTATGCCGGGCATGGGTCTCTGTTTCCCCGACAACAGTCGTTGCCGGGTCATGAACCTCGCCCTCTGCCGGGGATGATCCGACAGCCTTTTGTGTTGTCTCTGCCGTGGAGGATTCCATGACCACGTCTTCGGCTTGAGCGGCAGGGGACACATGCTCCTCCAGAGGGATCTCGTCCTGTGTTACCTTGCCCCCTCCTCCGCATGATGGGGCGGAAAGACTGTCTCCACCACCTCCAGCGGGCGAGGCCAAGTCTCTGCTCCCAGGCTGGGGGCTGGGTTGGGGGCTCGACACGAGGTCTTCGACGTCCCTCCCCGCCGAAGCCGAGCCCTTGACGCCCTCTAGTGACCCGAAGCGCCGGAGCTTCCTCCGGGAATGATCGATGAGGGTCTCCATCTCGTCTTCCACTTCCCTACTAGCAACAACAAGAACAAGAGGTCATTCAGCAAAATCATTCAAATATGCTTAGGAAGATGTTTGCCACAAAGAGAAATTCTCCTTACTCTTCCGCAATGAGCATGGAGTTCAAGTTGAACTCCGTGGGAGGAGGGGACTCTCATCTTCTCTTTAGAGATGGAAGGGTGGAGCTCTCCTGCAGCTTCGGCGCCTGCCGTGACTTCAGGGGCTCCAGGGGAGATGAGCTCTGCGAGGAGCTCGAGCCAGAACATGAGCTGGACTCTGCCTCCGTGGCCACCGACCTCTTGGCAGAAGGCGCCTTGGCCTGAGCAAGGCGAGGAGATTGGCGACATGCCACCTCGGCCTTGGAAGACTTGGTGGAGATCTTCTTCACCTTCTTTGTGGGTGGCATCGAGTTGGAGGTCATCGGTCCTCGGGAGGCGGCGTGCCTACGGGTACGCTGGTCTGGGTCCGGTGCGGGGGCTTGCGGCCCTACCGCAAGCCATTCCTCTTCAGGGGCTGCTGTCGCGCCCTCCTTCCACTCGTCCCCCTCTCCCTCTTGGAGCTTCGTTGATGCCGCAGCTAGAGCGTCTAGCCCGTCAAAGTTATCCCCGGCAAGCTCTCCCCCGGCAGTATCATCTGTGGCTTGTGTATCGCTGCCGCCCTAGGAAGAGCTCTCGTTCCCAGCCTTCCCTTTGGCTTTCCCGACCTTTGCGGCCTTCTCCATCTGTACGCGGCGGGCATCTTTGTCCTCCGCGACCCTCTTCAGAATGAATGCTACCTTTGCAGCAGAGGTGAGTTTATACATTTCCCCTTCGTCCCTGGTGGCCTTCTCCACCAAGGTGCTCAACCACTGGAGCTCTTCATCAAGGGAAGGGTGCTGCTAAGTGCCCGATACTCCCCCAGTGTTGCAATCTGGCATCCACTTCAGTATCTGATCATGGGCAGAGTTGGTGTTCAGGGGAACGACGGTAGCTGAGAGCTTGAACATCTCGAAGCGACCAAATAGCTGGTCGCACAACCAAGCATGGCCATAAACTGACAAGTTATTGGCCGACCCCGACAACAGTCTCATCCTATCCGCAGCGCCGCTGTACAGTCACGCAGGCCTATCCCCCTCCTGCAGCATTGAGATGCGGCAGAGGAGGAAATATGCCCCCACATGCTTGATGGTTAACCCGGCAGCCGCCAGGCGGATGACCCTATTAATTGCTGGGCGCAACCTGTCCTCAGAAAGGCCCTTGGCGCTCCAATCCTTGCCGCACTTCACAAAACTCGGGGGATTCTTTGTCCAGAGTCCAGTACCAATCCCCTCTACATTCATCCCATCCCTCGCGTTGGTACCCCGGGAGGTAATTCTTCTTTGACATGGTATCCAACTGATGATCCCAGAACGGTTAACTTTGCTCTCCACCCGCGGGACGAAGTAATGCCGGAATAAATCCACATCGGGCTTCACCCCGATGAAATTCTCGCACAAGTGCGTGAAGGTGGCCATGGTCGCCATTGCATTCGGTGTGAAGTCAAGGAGGTGAAATCCGTAGATGTTCATGATTGCCTCAAAGAACTCAGAAAAATGAGGACAAAGACCACAGATGAAATAAGCGGCAAAGAACCGATAAGAATCGGGGGGGATTCACCTCGCCCGCTTCAAAGACCACGGACACTCCGTGCCCTTTCTCAGTGGGTCGCCCCCACAGGTACCCGTACTTCGTCCGAAGGACGGGGCCGCTCAAGGTGGATGGAATGAAGACGACGTCCTCACTCTGCTTCTTGTTCAGCTTCACCAACCTTTTGTCCCCCTCGGCGGTGGGCTCCCTCACCACGGTCGTCGACTTCTTCTTGTCCGCGGGTCTCTTCCCCATTGCTGCAGCAACGCGAGAAGGATTCATTGGAGAGAGTGGCGGCGGAAGGGGGAGCGAGATGGGGAACTGTCGCTTAGCTTGCGGAGGAAGAAGATGGGGGAGCGGGGCGAGAAACAGATGGATCGTGCCGCTCCAATTTGCCCTACTCTTAAGGGGGGGGGGGAAGTGGGGCAGAGGCGTGACACTTCAGAAAGTTACCGTTTTACCATAACTACAACCACCCCATGACCCCACGATGCATAGTAATTGCGCAAAGTGAACACTGGATTGACTAGTCATCGTGGCAAACCGTCACAGCCCTCTCCCAACATGTGTTTGTGCACTGTTTGGGGCCTAACCCAACGTGCCACATGACACGTATGGCTAAGGCCCGGGGGCTTATGTCGAGGAAAATATATAGGGGCGGACATTTTCCCCTGGCTCGTGCGTGGAAAAGCCAGGACAAGTCAGAGATTGAAGAATCAAGAGGTTTGAAGAACCAACATGCAACTCTGAAGGACCAAGATTAAGCCTAAGGAGCAACATATCGGCAAGAGAAGGGCCTCCCTTGTCGGGCAGGCGAGCCCGGCAAGGGGCGAGGCCACCACCAGAAGCAAGCTATCAAGGCTCCCCGATAGAGTCTGTCGGGGCTCGAGGGGACAGAACCACCCCACCAACCACTCAAGTATGACTCAAATCGTCAATCAGTGTGGTGTCAAGCCGCAATATGATTAAGTGGCAGCCATTCTCCACATGGCATCCATTTCCTATAGAGATGCCTACAGATGACACCCGTCCTGCGACGTGTCAAGAGAACAGGTGCAGAGCTGGCGAGATAGCCAGACAAGCCTTGCCAGGTTCCCAGTGATGTGACACTAAGCGGCGCATTTAATGCACCCTGTCAGCCTGTAGAGTTAGGTATGATAGCACTGTTTGCTATCATATCAGTGGATAATGACCACTTTACCACTGTGGTGACCCCTTAATCTATAAAAGGAGGCCCATGACACTCGTAGGACGAGCTTAGGAGGTTGGAAAGTTGACAACCCCAAGCCACCACATGCACGTAGTTGCTGCGCCCACGAGGCAAACCTTGCCGAGCAAGTGTACTACGCACCACCACATTCATTCCTCCATCAATCCACTAAAGCAGGAGTAGGGTCTTATGCCTCGTGGTGGCCCGAACCTGGGTAAATCGCTTGTGTGATCTCTGCCTCGCTGTCGTACGCTTTGTCTGCTCTTTGTGCAACATGCTGTCCCCCCGCTGAACCAACAAGGCTCCACCCGGTCCCATAGGTGGCCGCGGAAATCTCGCGACAATATGATTCTCGTTCGACCTTTCTGTCTCAGTGTTCCGAGGTCATTTCTGCATATTCTAGGCTCGTCAAGTTTAATCCGAGCATTCTGCACGTGCAAAACTGGCTTGCACCCGTTGTATGTGAATGTAGAGCTTATCACACCCGATTATCACGTGGTGTCTCGCCACAACGAACTATAGCAACAGTGCATACTCAGGGAGAACACTTATACCTTGAAATTTAGTGAGGGATCATCTTATAATGCTACCTCCGTACTAAGCAAAATAAGATGTATAAAAGATAAACATCACATGCAATCAAAATATGTGACATGATATGGCCATCATCATCTTGTGCCTTTGATCTCCATCTCCAAAGCACTGTCATGATCTCCATCATCACCGGCTTGACACCTTGATCTCCATCGTAGCATCATTGTCGTCTTGCCAACTATTGCTTCTACGACTATCGCTACCGCTTAGTGATAAAGTGATGCAATTACATGGCGCTTGCATTTCATACAATAAAGCGACAACCATAAGGCTCCTGCCATTTGCCGATAACTTTTACAAAACATGATCATCTCATACAACAATTTATATCTCATCACATCTTGACCATATCACATCACAACATGCCCTGCAAAAACATGTTAGACGCCCTCTACATTGTTGTTGCAAGTTTTACGTGGCTTCTATGGGCTTCTAGCAAGAACCGTTCTTACCTACGCATCAAAACCACAACGATTTTTTGTCAAGTGTGTTGTTTTAACCATCAACAAGGACTGGCCGTGGTCAAATTCGATTCAACTAAAGTTGGAGAAACAGACATCCGCCAGCCACCTATGTGCAAAAGCACGTCAGTAGAACCGGTCTCATGAACGTGGTCATGTAATGTTGGTCCGGGCCACTTCATCCAACAATACCACTTAATCAAGATAAGACATTGGTGGTAAGCAGTATGACTATTATCGCCCACTGATGTCACTTGAAGCTACGTTGGTATTTCCCCAAAGAGGAAGGGGTGATGCAGCACAACGGCAGTAGGTATTTCCCTCAGATGTTAAACCAAGGTTATCGAACCAGTAGGAGAACCAAGAAACACAATGTAAATAGCACCTGCACACGAATAACAACTACTCGCAACCCGACGTGTAAAAGGGGTTGTCAATCCCTTTCGGGTAGCGGTGCCAGAAATTGGCAAACGAACGTGAGGGAGTTGTAAATATTGATAGATCGAACGCCAAATAAAATAAATTGAAGCAAGGTATTTTTGTATTTTTGGTTTAGTAGATCTGAAAATAGAAGGCAAATAAAATAGATCGCGAAGGCAAATAATATGAGAAAGAGACCCGGGGGCCGTAGGTTTCACTAGTGGCTCTCTCGAGAAAAATAGAAAACGATGGGTAAACAAATTACTGCTGGGCAATTGATAGAACTTCAAATACATGATATCCAGGCAATGATCATTACATAGGCATCACGTCCAAGATTAGTAGACCAACTCCTACCTGCATCTACTACTATTACTCCACACATCGACCGCTATCCAGCATGCATCTATTGTATTAAGTTCATGGAGAAATGGAGTAATGCCATAAGAACGATGACATGATGTAGACAAGATCTATCTATGTAGAGATAGACCCCATCGTTTTATCCTTAGTAGCAACGATACATATGTGTTGGTTCCCCTTCTGTCACTCGCATCAAGCACCGTAAGATCGAACCCACTACAAAGCACCTCTTCCCATTGTAAGATAAATAGATCAAGTTGGCCAAACAAAACAAAAATCTCGGAGAGGAAATACGAGGCTATTTGCAATCATGCATAAAAGAGATCAAAGAAATTCAAATACTTTCATGGATATCAAAAGATAGAGCTGATCATAAACTCAAAGTTCATCCGATCCCAACAAACACACCACAAAAGGAGTTACATCATATGGATCTGCAAGAGGCCATTGTATGAGAATCAAATGAGAGAGAGGAAGCCATCTATCTACTATCTACGAACCCAAATGTCTACAAACAACTACTCACACATCATCGGAGAGGCACCAATGGAGGTGGTGAACCCCATCCGTGATGGTGTCTAGATTGGATCTGATGGTTCTGGACTCTACGGCAGCTGGAATTGATTTTCCTCGACTCCCCTAGGGTTTCTGGAATATTGGGGTATTTATAGAGCAAAGAGGCAGTTTGGGGGGAACACGAGGTGGGCACAACCCACCAGGGCACGTCTGGGCCTCCTGGCACGCCCTGGTGGGTTGTGCTCTCCTCGGAGCACCCCCAGGCGCAGCCTTGGCCCATTAGGTGTCTTCTGGTCCATTTCTAAGTGTATCCATGGGCGCCTTCCATACCAACACTTTCCAAGGAAATTATTATTTGGCAACATAAAGTAAATTCAATTTTCATTTTGGGACTGGGCATCCCTAATACCTTTGCCTTACTCTCGTGCAATGGCAAGTGAATAAACACTTATCGTGAGAATAACACATCTAGCATGGAAAATATTAGCCACCTCTCACCGCTTCGCGAGAGAAACGAACACACAAAAGAGAAGTTTATTTTGAAAATTAGAGATGGCACATACAAATTTGCTTAGAACGGCAAAAGAATACCGCATATAGGTAGATATAGTGGACTCATGTGGCAAAACTGGTTTAAAGGTTTTTGGATGCACAAGTAGTGATCATACATAGTGCAAAATGAAGGCAAGCAAAAGATTGAGAAGCGACCAACCAAGAAACGAATAATCTCATAAGTGAGCATTAAGCATAACTAACACCGAATAATGCACCACAAGTAGGATATAATTTCATTGCATAATTATTGACTTCCGTGCTTGCATAGGGAATCACAAACCTTAACACTAATATTCTTACTAAAGCATAATTACTCATCAACATAATTCACATATCACATCATCATATCTCAAGACTATTACTAAGAATCAAGTTTATATTGTCCAATGATCTTCATGAAAGTTTTTATTATATCCTTCTTGGATATCTATTACTTTGGGACTAATTTTCATATGTTGCTTTTGACAAGCTCAAACAAATATAAGTGAAGATCATGAGCATAATTTTTCTTTCTCTCAAAATAATTTAAGTGAAGAAAGAGAGAATTTCTTGAACATTTTACCAACACTCAAACAAATCTAAGTGAAGCAAGAGAGCATTTCTTCAAAAATACTAAAGCACACCGTGCTAAAAAAAAGATATAAGTGAAGCACTAGAGCAAGTCCATAGGTCATAAATAATTTAAGTGAAGCATAGAGAGCAATTCTAACAAGTCATGACATAATTTTGGCTCTCTCAAATAGGTGTGTCCAGCAAGGAATCAAGACTTAAAACACACAAAAAAACAAGAAAATACTCATATCATACAAGACGCTCCAAGCAAAACACATAGTATGTGACGAATAAAAATATTGCTTCGAGTAAAATACCGATTGTCGGTAGAAGAAAGAGGGGATGCCACTCGGGGGCATCCCCAAGCTTAGTTGCTTGCTCTCTTTTTGATAATAGCGGGGGATGCTGGGACATACCCAATCTTAGGCTCTTCTTACTCCTTATTCCTTCGTCCATTGTAAGATAACCCAAAACTAAACTTCAATCAAACAAAACTCAACAAAACCATCGTGAGATCCGTTAGTATAAGAAAATAAATCAATAATATAAGTGTTGTATCAGACCAATTCATATTTTGTTCTTGAATTATATCTACTGTATTCCAACTTTTCTATGGCAAAAACTCATCAAAGATAACCATAGAGCCATCAAAACAAGCACACAACACAAAAAAAACAGAATTTGTCAAAAAATAGAACAGTCTGTAGAAATCTGGACATTTTGAATACTTTTGTAACTCCAAAAATTCTGAAAAATTAGGACGACCTGAGAAATTTGTATATTGATCTACTGCAAATAGAATGGGTATTTTATCACTTTCTGGTTAAAAATGGTAATTATTTTCGTGAGCGCAAAAGTTTCTATTTTTTCAGCAAGATCAAACAACTATCACCCAAGAAGATCCTAAAGGCTTTACTTGGCACAAACACTAATTAAAACATAAAAAACAATCATAACAGTAGAATAATTGTGCTAACACTCAAAATAAGGAAGCAAAACAATAATACATTTTTATTCATTGGGTTACCTCCCAACAAGCGTTATAGTTTTTATGCCCTTAGCTAGGCATAAAGCAAGGATCTAAGTTTTGTCATCTTTGGTTTGAGATCCATAAAATGCCCTCATGATTGCTTCATAAGGTGGCCTAATTATTGTTCTAGGGAAGTGTTCCATACCCTTCCTCAAAGGAAATTGGAACTTGATATTGCCTTCTTTAATATCAATCACGTCAACGATAGTGTGTAAAAACGGTCTACCAAGAATAATTGGACAAGACGGATTGCAATCAATATCAAGAACAATAAAATCTCTGGGCACATAATTCCTATTTGCAAGAATAAGGACATCATTAATTCTTCCCATAGGCTTTTTAATAGTAGAATCCGCCAAGTGCAAATTTAAAGAACATGATTCAATATCGGTAAGACCATGCACATCACATAAAGATTTCAGAATAGTAGAAACACTAGCACCCAAGTCACACAAAGCAAAACACTCATAATTTTTAATCTTGACTTTGATAGTAGGTTCCCATTCATCATGCAATTTTCTAGGAATTGAAACTTCTAATTCCAACTTTTCTTCTAAAGCTTTCATCATAACATCAACAATATGTTTAGTAAAAGCTTTATTTTGTTCATAAGTATGGGGTGAATTTATCATGGATTGCAACAAAGAAATACAATCAATAAAAGATCAAATATCATAATTAAAGTCTTTGTAATCCAAAAGAGTGGGCACATCACTAGCTAAAGTTTTGACCTCTTCAAACCCACTTTTATCAATTTTCTCAAGAAGATTTTCACCCTCTGAAATAGCGGGACGCCTTCTAACTAAAGTTGACTCTTCTCCAGTCCCTTTTTAATCAATATTAAATTTACTAAACAAGGAATCAATAGAAGAAACATAAATCATTTTAAGATCTTCATCACTTTTGCGAAAGTAATCACTAGAAAACACTTTTTCCAAAAATTCTCTTTTAGCTCTAAGCATAGCGGTTCTTTCCTTACTTTCATCCATAGAAACATAAAGAGCTTTAATTGATTCCTCAACTTTAGGCACAAAAATTTTCATCTTGAGATTTTCTACATCATGGGAAATTCTATCAACACTTCTAGACAAATCATCAATCTTATTCAACTTTCTTCTATGGAAGTGTTGAAAACTTTTTGCATGTTGATAAATTATTTTATATTATTTTCAATATCAGAGGTGTTCCTATTATTATAATATTGATTTCCATAGGAATTACCATAATTATTAGAGGAATTACTAGGAAAAGGCCTAGGATTGAAATTACCTCTGTAAGCATTGTTGTTGAAATTATTTTGAGAGATAAAATTCACATCTATGGCATCACTATTTTTCTAAATCAAAGTAGAAAAAGGCATATAATTAAAATCCATAGGAGCACTTCTACTAGCAACCATTTTCATAAGAGCATCAACTTTTCACTCAAAGAAGAAATTTTCTCAACCGAATTAACTTTTTTACCAGTAGGAGCTCTTTCGGTATGCCAATCTGAATAATTTGTCATGATATTATCAAGCAATTTTGTGGCTTCACCCAAAGTAATTTACATAAAAGTACCACCCGTGGCAGAATCTAAAAGATTACGATAAACAAAATTCAATCCCACATAAAAAATTTGTATGTTCATCAAAGATTTAACCCATGAGTTGGGCAATTCCTTAGCATCATTTTCATCCTTTCCCAAGATTGTGCAACATGCTCATGTTCAAGTTGCTTGAAATTCATGATCTGGGTTCCAAGGGATATATAGTTTTTGCGGGCGGAAAATACTTAGTGATAAAAGCATCTTTGCACTTATTCCAACAATCGATACTATTGCAAGGCAAAGAAGAGAACCAAATTTTTGCAGAATCACGCAAAGAAAACGGAAATAATTTCATCTTCACGACATCATTGTCCACATCTGTTTTCTTTTGCATATCACATAATTCCAAGAAGGTATTAAGATGGGACGCGACATCCTCATTAGGAGTACCGGAAAATTGATCTTTCATAACAAGATTCGGTAAAGCAATATTAATATAGTATGTCTCTGCACTAGTGCCGGGAGGAGCAAGCAGAGTGCCAATAAAATCATTGTTGTTGGTATTTGAGAAATCACACAACTTGGTGTTCTCTTGAGTTATGATGACTACACAACAAGATTGCACTAAAAAAACAGACCCAGCAACAAAACGGCGAACGGGAAAGAGGGGCAAATAAAGTGGCAAATTTTTGTGAAGTGGGGGGAGGAAAATGAGAGGCAAATGCAAATAATGTAAATTGCAATGATATGAGATTTATGATTGGGAACCTGGTATATGTTGATGATCCCCCCCGACAACAGTGCCAGAAATTCCTTTTGATGTCGCTTGAAGCTATGTTGGTATTTCCACAAAGAGAAAGGGATGATGTAGCACAATGGCGGTAGCTATTTCCCTCGGATGTGAAACCAAGGTTATTAAACCAGTAGGAGAACCAAGAAACACAACGTAAACAACACCTGCACACAAATAACAACTACTCGCAACCCGACGTGTAAAAGGGGTTGTCAATCCATTTCGGGTAGCGGCGCCAGAAATTGGCAAACGGACGTGAGAGAGTTGTAAATATTGATAGATCGAACGCCAAATAAAATAACTTGCAGCAAGGTATTTTTGTATTTTTTGTTTAGTAGATCTAAAAATAAAAGGAAAATAAAATAGACTGCGAAGGCAAATAATATGAGAAAGAGACCCAGGGCCGTAGGTTTCACTAGTGGCTCTCTCTCGAAAAATAGCAACTGGTGGGTAAACAGATTACTGTTGGGCAATTGATAGAATTTCAAATACTTATGACGATATCCAAGCAATGATCATTACATAGGCATCACGTCCATGATTAGTAGAGCGACTCCTGCCTACATCTACTACATTTACTCCACACATCGGTCGCTATCCAACATGCATCTAGTGTATTAAGTTCATGGATAAATGGAGTAATGCCATAAGAACGATGACATGATGTAGACAAGATCTATCTACGTAGAGATAGACCCCATCGTTTTATCCTTAGTAGCAACTATACATACGTGTCGGTTCCCCTTGTGTCACTAGGATCAAGCACCGTAAGATCGAACCCACTACAAAGCACCTCTTCCCATTGCAAGATAAATAGATCAAGTTGGCCAAACAAAACCCAAATATCAGAGAAGAAATATGAGGCTATAAGCAATCATGCATAAAAGAGATCAAAGAAACTCAAATACTCTCATGTGTAAAAAAGATAGATCTGATCATAAACTCAAAGTTCATCCGATCCCAACAAACACAACGCAAAAAGAGTTACATCATATGGATCTCCAAGAGAACATTGTATTGAGAATCAAATGAGAGAGAGGAAGCCATCTAGATACTAACTACGGACCCGAAGGTCTACAAAGAACTACTCACGCATCATCGGAGAGGCACCAATGGAGGTGGTGAACCCCATCCGTGATGGTGTCTAGATTGGATCTGATGGTTCTGGACTCTTCGGCAGCTGGAATTGATTTTCCTCGACTCCCCTAGGGTTTCTGGAATATTGGGGTACTTATAGAGAAAAGAGGCGGTTTGGGGGGAACACGAGGTGGGCACAACCCACCAGGGCACGTCTGGGCCTCCTGGCATGCCCTGGTGGGTTGTGCTCTCCTCGGAGCACCCCCAGGTGCAGCCTTGGCCCATCAGGTGTCTTCTAGTCCATAAAAAATCTCCGTAAAGTTTCCTGGCATTTGGGCTCTGCTTGGTATTGATTTTCTGCGATGTAAAAAACAACAACTGGCACTTGGTACTATGCAATAGGTTAGTACCAAAAAATGGTACAAAATGACTATAATAAAATGATTATAAAACATCCAGGATTGTTAATATAACAACATGGAACAATAAAAAATTATAGATACGTTGGAGACGTATCACCCACAACTCATTGTCTTCTACTCGTGCAAATCATCTACGCATAGACATGGCTCGGATGCCACTGTTAGGGAACGTAGCATGCAATTTCAAAAGTTTTCCTATGATCACACAAGATCTATCTAGGAGATGCATAGCAATGAGAGGGGGAGAGTGTGTCCATGTACCCTTGTAGACCGAAAGCGGAAGCGTTAGGTTAACATGATTGATGTAGTCGAACGTCTTCACGATCCAACCGATCTTAGTACCGAATGTACGGCACCTCTGTGTTCAGCACACGTTCAGCTCGATGACGTCCCTCGAACTCTTGATCAAGCAGAGGGTCGAGGGAGAGTTCTGTCAGCCCGACGGCGTGGTGATGGTGATGGCGATGTGATCCGCACAGGGCTTCGCCTAAGCACTACGACACTATGACCGGAGGAGTAAACAATGGAGGGGGGCACCGCACACGGCTAAGAGAACAAGATGTGCCTTTGGGGTGCCCCTCGCCCCCTTATGTAAAGGATGAGAGGGGAGGCCGACCCTAGGGGCACAACAAGTGGGGGGAGTCCCACTCGGACTCCTAGTCCTAGTCGGCTCCCCCTTCCTTCCAATGGAGAGGGGGAAAGGGGAAAGAGGGGGAGAGGGAGAAGGAAAGGGGGGCTGCGCCCTTTTCCAACTCGGACAGCTATGGGGGCACACCTCCTGTGGCCTTCCTCCTCATCTCCACTATGGCCCATGAGGCCCATTAACTTTCCCGGGGGATTCCGGTAACCTCCCGGTACTCCAAAAAAATCCCCGAACCTCTTCGGAACCATTCTGGTGTTCGTACATAACCTTCCAATATATGAATCTTTACCTCTCGACCATTTTTGAGACTCCTTATTATGTCCGTAAACTCATCCGGGACTCCAAACAAACTTCGGTCACCAAAACACATAACTCATAATACAAATCGTCATCGAACGTTAAGCGTGCGGACCCTACGGGTTCGAGAAATATGTAGACATGACCGAGACACATCTCCGGTCAATAACCAATAGCGGAACCTGGATGCTCATATTGGTTCCTACATATTCTATGGAGATCTTTATCGATCAGACCGTAATAACAACATACGTTATTCCCTTTGTCATCGGTATGTTACTTGCCCGAAGTTCGATCGTTGGTATCATCATACCTAGTTCAATCTCGTTACCGGCAAGTCTCTTTACTTGTTCCGTAATACATCATCCATCAGCTAACTCATTAGTCACATTGCTTGCAAGGTTTATAGTGATGTGCATTACCGAGAGGGCCCCGAGATACCTCTCCGATACTCGAGTGACAAATCCTAATCTTGATATATGCCAACCCAATAAACACCTTCAGAGACACCTGTAGAGCATCTTTATAATCACCCAGTTACATTGTGACGTTTGATAGCACACAAGGTGTTCCTCCGGTTTTCGGGAGTTGCATAATCTCATAGTCAGGGGATATGTATAAGTCATGAAGAAAGCAATAGCAATAAAACATAACGATCATTATGCTAAGCTAACGGATGGGTCTTGTCCATCACATCATTCTCTAATGATGTGATCCCGTTAATCAAATGAAAACACATGTCTATGGTCAGGAAACTTTGATTAACGAGCTAGTCAAGTAGAGGCATACTAGGGACACTCTATTTTCTCTATGTATTCACACATGTATTAAGTTTCCGCTTAATACAATTCTAGCATGAATAATAAACATTTATCATGATATAAGGAAATACAAATAACAACTTTATTATTAACTCTAGGGCATACCTTCACATTTTCCCTTAGGGACGCGATGGTGGGTTGCAGATGTACTGCGGTGACATAAGCTATCTCCCTTCTTCCCTAAACATTCGATGGTAGATTATCATAGACCGCCTTTAGGTACATCCAGTGGAAACCCTTAATCAATGTTCTATAACCTATCATGGGAATAAATGGTGGTGGCATATGTGATATGTGGCCATGACATGTATGCACATATATGTACTTGGGTGCCAAAGAATAAGCGGTTTTCATTTCTGCTTGCTCGTGGGCAGCATGCTTCAATGAACTATGTCCAAATCATCCTCACCGTCCTCAAAACCTATCCCTTTGAGTTTTTCTTCTGAGGTGCACCATGGCCACCTCGACCCCTCCCACGGAACCTACCACGAGGGTAGGTTGACCTGCGGGCTATCTCCTGGCTGCCCTGGATCACTCTCCTCTTTGCTAGTAGACACTTACCCCATTATATGTTTGTCGGAGGATGTACTCCATCCCTACATTCTTCCATGTCACGACCAAGGAGGCCACAAAACTACACAAAACTAGTCAATTTTCTTGTACTTGATCTTAAGAAAAATTCTCTCACCGGCGAGATTCAGGGGCGTCCAACAGATTAACGGCGTTGAGACATCTATGCTTGCCCACACACGCACATAATTCCCTTCAAAGTACCAAGTTGGATTGAGCTCGGTACTCTGGACTATGTTGATTCTCCTTGCCAACTGATCAACTATGGGTTCCATCCAGTATAGGTTTGGGATTTTATGAATTTGAGCCCAAACTGGCGCCCTCTGCAAATTTATCGATTCCAATGCGCGTTTACCATCAAACTCCTCGCTTAGCACCATAAGGCCACGGAAGATCCATGGACTATGGAACATTACCCGCTTCCAAACTCCAAGGCACAAAACATGGATCACGAACAAGTTGTCGTCCACCTCTCTACAACAACAACTAGATCGGCCTCCTCCTTTGTGATCTTCCCGATCTCCTATTCTCCCACATAGACCTCGCCAAGTTCCCCCACTGGTATAGCGAGGTGCTATACAAATGGTTTTTAACCCCTTTTTGCGATGACATTTTGAACCACCGCTGTGTGAGTGTGTGCGATACGGGGGTCCTTCCCACATGACCCAGAAAACCGTTGGGGATAGGGAGCCTTGATGCATACAGTTGTCCCTATAAAAGTGTTCAATACAAAAAAAGAAACATCCGTGAAATTTTGGGCCGAACGAAAAAAAATTATGTCATACGTATGACACTTCTATGACAAAACCTGGTATCATCGTAGATGTGGTGGGCTCCTACTTCTATGACCAAAAATCATGATAGAAAATGGGCTTTTCGTCCTGGGCGGGCCGGAGATGCAGCTGCATGACATTCTTTGGGCCGTCCATGACGGAAAAAACCATGGTAGAAGCGAGGGCGAGGAAAATATCAAGGTGTTCCCGGTTATGGTGGGTGGTCGGGGCCGAGCGGTGCGTGTTTCTCTCGTACACGCACGTGCGTGGGTGCGAGGCATTGGGCTCTAACTGAACCCGAGCGATTGCACTGAAGGCTACGCGTTATTGAACCCAAGCGATCGATCGATGGCTGTTAACTGAACCAGATCGAGCGATTCCTTCGCTACTGCTGCTAACTGAAGCCGATCGATGCTGCCTCTGGATGAACAATGAGCAT
>NC_041384.1:367291747-367336456 GCF_002162155.2 Triticum dicoccoides | reverse complement strand
CCCGGTGGGGGTGGATGAACAGGACTCCGAGGTGTTTCCTCTGGATGAACAGGACCCCGATCGATCGAGCCAGTTGGGGCTAGATGAACAGGACCCCGTGGAAGGCTGGATGAACAGGACCACCCTCTGGAGGGCTGGATGAAACAATAGACGGTGGAGGGCTGGATGAACAGTATCCCGTGGAGGGGTGGTTGAACAGGAACCCATGGAGAGGGCTGGTTGAACAGTAGCCGGTGGAGTAGCGCGTGGTGGAGGATGAACAGTAGCCCGTGGAGGCTGGAGGGTCGATGGTGGAGATGAACAGTATCCCGTGGAGCCCCGTTTTGCGGTACGCCACACCCCTCCTGATGAATAGGACCCCCGTTTCGACTGTAGCGCTCCAACACAAGTCCGTTTCCTCCGTTTTGCGGTACGCCACACCCCTCCCGATGAACAGGACCCCCGTTTCGACCGTACGAGGTCCGTTTCCTCTGTTTTGCGGTACACCAGACCCCTCCTGATGAACAGGATCCCGTTTCGACCATGGCCGATCAAACACAAGGCCGTTTCCTCTGTTCTGCGGTACGGCAGGCCTCGTTTCCATCGGCTGTTCCATCCAAGCCTTCCCGATGAACATGACGATGCATTCCATTCCGACCCAGCCGGTTGGCTCCCCATGAACACGACGACAACACAGTTTCTCTGTTCCGACCCAGCCATGTACATGAGCCCTGGCCGTACATATGCACGAGTAGGTGTTCGAGACCCTGCCCATTTGTACGTACGCGGTCGTATTTTCTTTCTTGCACACTAGCCGTTGTACGTACGCGTACATGCTACGGGCGCGCCTCTACTACGACACGTGTGCGCCTCTACATCGACCAGTATGCATGTACACGTTTGTGACCAGAATGACAACGCTACGTACGCAACTACCAGGTGGGTCCCGACTGTCATGCACTTCCTTGCGTGCGAAGATGTAGCTGGTGGGTCCCAGCAGTCAGGGGGCAAATCATTTTTTTATCCCGGACGCACTTCCTTGCGTGCGAAAATGTAGCTGGTAGGTCCCAGCAGTCAGGGGGGGACGTTTTTTCTCGTGAAATACGGTTGCCCGTCTGGTGGGTCCCTGCTGTCGGGTGGAGGAATCATTATTTTCCGCGTAATAAGGAGGCACTTCCTTGCTGCAGCCGTGGACCCAGCTGTCAGCCTCTCCACGTACAGTCCACGTCCGATAGAAGCCGTTCCTTGACCATGTTGACCACGCCACGCCGAGAGCACCAGGGCGGTGGACGACGACGAGGCCTAGGAAGGGGACGACGTGGAGCCGGGGAAGACGCAACAATCAATGCCCACACGTAGAGGAGTATGAGGGTTCACTGGTTTGCTGTGGTGTGAGGCTGTCGTCGCCACAGAATAATAGGGGGTGTGGGTGAGTAGAGGGATGGCCTGCCCAGCGGTGGGAGTAGTAGGGGGCGGTGAGGCCTCTGCCGCATCGCAGCCGGTCACGGGAGGCAGGAGCACGAGGCACGACCGGCGCTGGTTTGGGCGGCTGGAGCAAGAAGACCAGAGGTTGAAGAAGCACTACGGCCGTTGGATGGACATCGTACGGTCACTGGAGCTAGAATCATGGATATTGACTAAGTTGACAAAGCCCTCCGTCCCCGTCAACTTAGTAGGCCAATAAGTGAGTCTGCCACTATACTGGGTCCCAGCTAGCAGGGGGAGTATTCATTTTTTTTGTGCGTAATAAGGAGGCACTTCCTTGCGTGCCAAGATGTAGCTGGTGGGTCCCAGCAGTCAGGGGGAAATGTGTTTTCATGAAATATGGTGGCCCGTCCGGTGCGTCCCTACTATCAGGTGGAGGAATAATTATTTTGCGCGTAATAAGGAGGCACTTCCTTGCGGCCATCGTGGACCCAGCTATCAGCCTCTCCACGTACAGCACTCTTCCGATGGAAGTCATTCCTTGACCACGTTGACCACGCCGTGCCGAGAGCACCAGGGTGGTGAATGACGGCGAGGCCTAGGAAGGGGACGACGCGGAGCCGGGGAAGACACGGTAGTGGATGCCCATGCGTAGAGGAGTATGAGGGTTCACTGGTTCGCTGTGGTGTGAGGCTGCCATCGCCACAGAATAACAGGGGGTGTGGGTGAGTAGAGGGATGGCCTGGCCAGCGGTGGGAGTAGTAGGGGGCGGTGAGGCCTCCGCGGCATCGCAGCCGGCCACGGAAGGCAGGAGCACGAGGCACGACCGTCGCTGGTTTGGGCGGCTGGAGCAAGAAGACCGGAGGTTGAAGAAGCACTACGGCCGTTGGATGGACATCGTCCGGTCACTGGAGCTAGAATCGTGCGTATTGACTAAGTTGACAAAGCCTTTCGTCCCCGTCAACTTAGTAGGCCCACAAGTCAGCCTCCCACTATACTGGGTCCCAGCTTGCAGGGGGAGTATTCATTTTTCTGTGCGTAATAAGGAGGCACTTCCTTGCGTGCGAAGATATAGCTGGTGGGACCAAGATGTCAGCGGCGGTAACGTTTTTTTCCAGGAAATACAAAGGCCCTTTCGGTGGGTCCCAGATGTCCGGTGGAGGAATCATTATTTTGCGTGTAATAAGGAGGCATTTCCTTGCGTGCGGCCATGGACCCAGCTGTCAGCCTCTCCATATACAATCCACTTCAGATGCATGTCGGTCGTTGACCATGTTGACCAGGCCGCGCCGAGAGCACCAGGGAGGGGACGACGGCAAGGCCTAGGAAGGGAACGACACGGAGCCAGGGAAGACTCGGCAGTTGTTTCCCACGTGGAGGGGAGTACGACTGTGTGAGGGTTTACTGGTTTGTCTGCCGTCGCCCGAGAATAACAGCAGGTGTGGGTGAGTAGAGGGATGGCTAGACCAGCGATGGGAGTATGGTGGGGCGGTGAGGCCTGTGCGGCAGCACAGCCGACCGCGGGGAGGAGGGAGCAGGCAGTCCCGCCGGCGCTTGTTTGAGCGGCTGGAGCAGGAAAAGCAGAGATTGAAGAAGCACGACAGCCGTTGGATGGACATCCAACAGTCACTGCTTGTGCGTCAACCTTTTTTTTAGGAAAGCCTCAAATCTGTGGAAAACAACATACAACCCATCTACCATTATTTCTAATAATTTACACCCATTTGCTAATTCTTAAGGTTTTTTTGGAGCCCATATTCTTTTTGTTAGCATTACAGCCCATATTGTGGCCACGGTTAAAAAATTATATGAAATTTTGCATATTTCGGTGCGGTTCGAACTGTTTTTAATCCCGAAATTTCGAGTCACTTTCAAACTGATTTTAAAAATAAATGCATATCAATATAAAATCCAACAAATTGTCCATGCATAAAAATCAATGCAATTTAAAATCTCGAAATGAAAAAAAAGAATTTTGAAACTAATTGCCTGTTTGATGTGTTTTAAAAATGTACAACCCATTTCTCAGTACTGATAGGCCATTATCTCGGCCAGCCGAATGAAGCTCTCCTCGTCTTGAAAGATTTGCAGCCCAACATGCTTGACAACGCGACTTATTTGGCAAATCACAAAAAACTGGGCTAGCCATTTTCAGAAAGAAAAAAAAACTACTGGGCTAGTCTGTGGTAAACATAAAAGAGAAGGCTGTCTAGACAGGCCAGAGTGCCCCACACAGCCCAGTTGACACCCTGCTTCCGTCTCAAAAACAAATTAGATAAATGCCACTCCAATTATGGTGATTCATAAAAATGCCACTGCAATTTCCAAACTTTGAAAAATGCCACTGCAATTTTTGCAAACTTTGGAATGCCACTGCAATTTGCAAACTTTGAAAAACGCCACTCCAGACTTCGAAAAATGCCACTAGAAATGGCATGAAATGACATTTTTCAAAGTTTGGAAATTGCACTGGCATTTCTCGGAAACACCAGATTTGGAGTGGCATTTATCAAATTAACCCAAAACAAAAATAATTGGGCGAGCTGCTGGGTCCCTGGTGTCAGCCGCTCGTTGTGCAATTCTCTCGTTTATTGACTACGTTGACAATGGCATGGGACCAAGATGTCAGAAATCCATTAAAAGGAGCCATTTTTTATTGGCTTGAAATAAGGAGGCACTTGCTTGCGTACTGCCATGACCTTGGCGGGTCCCTGCTATCATCCTCTCCACGTACACTCATCTGCTGATTGTGTACGCGTCAACTTGGTAGGCCCACAAGTCAGCCTCTAAACTCGTAGAGGACAAATACAACTGATACGTCTCCAATGTATCTATAATTTTTGATAGTTCCATGCTATTATATTATAAACTTTGGATGTATTATATGCATTTATATGCTATTTTATATGATTTTTGGGAATAACCTATTAATCCAGAGCCCAGTGCCAGTTTTTGTTTTTTCCTTGTTTTAGAGTATCGTGGAAAAGGAAAATCAAACGGAGTCCAATTGACCTGAAACTTCACGGAACTTATTTTTGGACCAGAAGAAGCCCACGAAGTATCGGAGGTGGACCAGGAGAGCCTCGGGCTGCCCACGAGGGTGGGGGGAGCGCCCACCCCCCTGGGCGCCCCCCTGCCTTTTGGACAGCCCGGAGGTCCACCGACGTACTTCTTCCTCCCATATATACCAAACTTCGAGGAGCAGAATAGATCGGGAGTTCCACCGCCAGAAGCCTCCGCAGCCACCGAAAACCAATCTAGACCCGTTCTGGCACCCTGCCGGAGGGGGGAATCCCTCTCTGGTGGCCATCTTCATCATCCCAGCGCTCTCCATGACGAGGAGGGTGTAGTTCACCCTCGGGGCTGAGGGTATGTACCAGTAGCTATCTCTTTGATCTCTCTCTCGTGTTCTTGAGGTGGTACGATCTTGATGTATCGTGAGCTTTGCTATTATAGTTGGATCTTATGATGTTTCTCCCCCTCTACTCTCTTGTAATGGATTGAGTTTTCCCTTTGAAGTTATCTTATCGGATTGAGTCTTTAAGGATTTGAGAACACTTGATGTACTTCTTGTGTGGGATACCTGTGGTGACAATGGGGTATTCTATTGATCCACTTGATGTATGTTTTGGTGATCAACTTGCAGGTTCCGCCCATGAACCTATGCATAGGGGTTGGCACACGTTTTTGTCTTGACTCTTTGGTAGAAACTTTGGGGCACTCTTTGGGGTCCTATGTGTTGGTTGAATAGATGAATCTGAGATTGTGTGATGCATATCGTATAATCATACCCACGGATACTTGAGGTGACATTGGAGTATCTAGGTGACATTAGGGTTTTTGTTGATTTGTGTCTTAAGGTGTTATTCTAGTATGAACTCTAGGGCTGTTTGTGACACTTATAGGAATAGCCCAATGGATTGATTGGAAAGAATAACTTTGAGGTGGTTTCGTACCCTACCATAATCTCTTCGTTTGTTCTCCGCTATTAGTGACTTTTGAGTGACTCTTTGTTACATGTTGAGGGATAGTTATGTGATCCAATTATGTTATTATTGTTGAGAGAACTTGCACTAGTTAAAGTATGAACCCTAGGCCTTGTTTCAACGCATTGCAATACCGTTTATGCTCACTTGTACCACTTGTTACCTTGCTGTTTTTATATTTTCATATTACAAAAACCATTATCTACTATCCATATACCACTTGTATCACCATCTCTTCGCCGAACTATTGCACCTATACAATTTACCATTGTATTGGGTGTGTTGGGGACACAAGAGACTCTTTGTTATTTGGTTGCATGGTTGCTTGAGAGAGACCATCTTCATCCTACGCCTCCTACGGATTGATAAACCTTAGGTCATCCACTTGAGGGAAATTTGGTACTGTCCTACAAACCTCTGCACTTGAAGGCCCAACAACGTCTAGAAGAAGAAGGTTGTGTAGTAGATGTCAAGCTCTTTTCTGGCGCCGTTGCCGGGGAGGTGAGTGCTTGAAGGTATATCTTTAGATCTTGCAATCGAGTGTTTTAGTTTCTTGTTTTATCACTAGTTTAGTTTATGAAAGAAAATTACAAAAGAATGGAATTAAGTTTGCCTCATACGCTTCATCTTTTTAATATCTTTCGTGAGTATGATGGAAAGGAAAATTGTGCCAAAGTGTTAGAAGAAGAATGCATTAAAATGTTTGGCACTAAGAGCATAATTGGTTTGCTACCAATATTTGGCTTGCCAAATGTTGGCACTGCCAACTATTGGCAATACCGAGACTTGCCAACTATTGGAAACTTTATGTGAGAGAGACAAAACAACTCGTAGCCAACCAAGTAGTTGCCAATATTTGGCACAATGCCAAACATTGGCATGCCAATTTTTGGCAGCAAACCAATTATGCTCTAAATATTTGAATGATGAGCATGATTGCAATGTTGCTAGTATGAACTCCTTGAATATCCATAGTACTAATGATGATTGCACTAGTTATGATGAAAATGTCTCCTATAAACATGTCAATTTTTGTGGAGTGCATTGGGTTTGCAAGTACACACCAAATAGGGATGATAGATACTGCAAGAGGCATAAGCATTTAGAATCTTAATTTTTGCAAGAAAGGCTAGATGTTTGTGCTGAAAGATTCAATATTTATCGCCATCCTTGTGAACTTTGCAATGAACATGGTCATTTAAAGCTCCAATGCTATTTGTTTCATGATCAAGTCGTGTCCAAAAATTGTGGTAACTTGATTACCCTTGAGCATCATAAAGAGCTTAGTCTTCTTTTGGGTTATGAAGAAATGAAACATATAATTGAGGGTATTCCAAAATTTAATCTCGATAAATTTCTTGATTTTGATCTAGAGGAAATTTATATGTATTGTGCGGTGAATTGCATTGAAAACCCTTATATTGCCAATTACATAAAGAAAAGAAAACAAATAGAGGATGAAGAGAATACTAATGGAAGGGAAGAGACTTCCCAATATCCTCCTATTATTTCTTATGATGAATCAGGTAACGAGGAGGAGCCTTCTATTCAACCAATCTCATTAATAAGGAGCTCCAAAAAGAAGATTAAACCCACACATGATGTGAAGAAGAAAAAGAAAAGACGGAGAAGCAAAGGTAGAAAGGTATCTCTCCCAAATAATGGTGCTCCTATTACTCATTATGATGATGATAATTGCTATACTATCGGTGCTATCCATACTATTGATAATGAGAGTGATTATGCTTATGATATGAAAAGGCCCAAGCATGGGGATGCTATGATTGATGAAGATGATGTTTTTCAGAATATATTTTCTGCAATTAATGTTTGTCCCAAGCTTGGGGATGCTATGTTTAATGAATATGATATTTTTAGTCTCCCAAGTTTTGATATGCAAATTTATAATGATGATAGAATTCCTCCTACTTATCATGAATATATTGTTGAAAGTGGATTTGGAGAGTTCATGACTTTATTTAGTAATGATTCCACTATCTTGGAAGAGGTTTCAATTGATTATGATGAGAACAAAGTTGCTACTTATGATGATTATTGTGATGACACTTATGCTATAAAAAGTAGTGATGATTATATTTATAAAACTTGTCATGATTATGATTACCATTTTTCTGAACATTACTCTTTTAATGTGGAAACAATTTATAGTATTCGAGTTTCTTATGATACTCCCACTATTCCGAATAAGAAGAATCTTGCTTATGTGGAGAGTAGTAAATTTTCTATGCTTGTAGATCATGAAAAGAATGTTTTAGGTGCTGGTTATATTGTTGAATTCATTCATGATGCTACTTAAAATTATTATGAGGGAGGAATATATGCTTGTAGGAATTGCAATAATATCAAGTTTCCTCTCTATGTGCTTAAAGTTTTGAAGTTATGCCTGTTTTGCCTTCCTATGCTAGTTGATTATTGTTCCTATAAGTTGTTTGCTCACAAAATACCTATGCATAGGAAGTGGGTTAGACTTAAATGTGCTAGTAATATTCTTCATGATGCTCTCTTTATGTTACAATTCTTATCTTTTATGTGAGCATCATTGAAATCATCATGCCTAGCTAGGGGCGTCAAGCGATAGCGCTTGTTGGGAGGCAACCCAATTTTATTTTTGTTTCTTGATTTTTGTTCCTGTTTAGTAATAAATAATTCATCTATCCTCTGTTATTATTGAGTTTTTATGTTTTAATTAGTGTTTGTGCCAAGTAGAACCGTTGGGAAGACTTGGGGAAAGTCTTGTTGATCTTGCTGTAAAAAACAGAAACTTTAGCGCTCACAAGAATTGCTGCCATTTTTTATTGGAGAGTGATATTTAGTTAATTCTTTTTTCAGATGATTAATAGATAAATTCCTCACGTCCAGAAATTTATTTTAGAATTTTAGTGGTTACAGAAGTTTGCTTTAGTTACAGATTACTACAGACTATTCTGTTTTTGACAGATTCTGTTTTTCGTGTGTTGTTTGCTTATTTTAATGAATCTATGGCTAGTAAAAGAGTTTATAAACCATAGAGAAGTTGGAATACAGTAGGTTTAACACCAATATAAATAAAGAATGAGTTAATTACAGTACCTTGAAGTGGTGTTTTCTTTTCTTTCGCTAACGGAGCTTACGAATTTTCTGTTAAGTTTTGTGTTGTCAAGTTTTCAAGTTTTGGGTAAAGATTCGATGGACTATGGAATAAGGAGTGGCAAGAGCCTAAGCTTGGGGATTCCCAAGGCACCCCAAGGTAATATTCACGGACAACCAAAAGGCTAAGCTTGGGGATGCCCCGGAAGGCATCCCCTCTTTCATCTTCATTCATCGGTAACTTTACTTGGAGCTATATTTTTATTTACCACATGATATGTGTTTTGCTTGGAGCGTCATTTTATTTAGTTTTGCCTGCTGTTTGAATAAAAACCAACATCTGAAATTCTTAAATGTTAGAGAGTCTTCACATAGTTGCGTGATTATTTGACTACTCATTGATCTTCACTTATATCTTTCAGAGTAGATTGTTGTTGCTCTAGTGCTTCACTTACATCTTTTTAGAGCACAGTGGCGGTTTTATTTTATAGAAGTAGATGAAGTCTCATGCGTCACTTATATTATTTTGAGAGTCCTAAAAAGCATGGTAATTTTCTTTGGTTATGAATTTAGTACTAATATGATAGGCATCCAAGTGGGATATAATAAAAACTTTCATATAAAGTGCATTGAATACTATGAGATGTTTGATTCCTTATGATTGTTTTGAGATATGGAGATGGTGATATTAGAGTCATGCTAGTTGAGTAGTTGTGGATTTGAGAGATACTTGTGTTAAAGTTTGTGATTCCCGTAGCATGCACGTATGGTGAACCGTTATGTGATGAAGTCGGAGCATGATTTACTTATTGATTGTCTTCCTTATGAGTGGCGGTCGGAGACGAGCGATGGGTCTTTTCCTACCAATCTATCCCCCTAGGAGCATGCGCGTAGTACTTTGTTTCGATAACTAATAGATTTTTGCAATAATTATGTGAGTTCTTTATGACTAATGTTGAGTCCATGGATTATACGCACTCTCATCCTTCCACCATTGCTACCCTCTCTAGTACTGCACAACTTTCGCCGGTACCATAAAACCAGCATATACCTTCCTCAAAACAGCCACCATACCTACATATTATAGCATTTCCATAGAGATTCCAAGATATATTGCCATGCAACTTTCCACCGTTCCGTTATTATGACACGCTTCATCATTGTCATATTGCTTTGCATGATCATGTAGTTGACATCGTATTTGTGGCAAAGCCACCATTCATAATTCTTTCATACATGTCACTCATGAGTCATTGCACATCCCGGTACACTGTCGGAGGCATTCATATAGAGTCATATCTTGTTCTAAGTATCGAGTTGTAATTCTTGAGTTGTAAGTAAATAAAAGTGTGATGATCATCATTATTAGAGCATTGTCCCAGTGAGGAAAGGATGATGGAGACTATGATTCCCCGACAAGTCGGGATGAGACTCCGGACAAAAATAAATAAATAGAAGAGGCCAAAGAAGCCCAAATAAAAAAAGGAAGAGAAAAGAGGCCATAAAAAAAGAGAAGGCCCAAATAAAAAAATAAAAAATAAAAAATGAGAGAAAAAGAGAGAAGGGGCAATGCTACTATCCTTTTACCACTCTTGTGCTTCAAAGTAGCACCATGATCTTCATGATAGAGAGTCTCCTATGTTGTCACTTTCATATAGTAGTGGGTATCTTTCATTATAGAACTTGGCTTGTATATTCCAATGATGGGCTTCCTCAAAATGCCCTAGGTCTTCGTGAGCAAGCGAGTTGGATGCACACCCACTTAGTTCTTTTTGTTGAGCTTTCATATACTTATAGCTCTAGTGCATCTGTTGCATGGCAATCCCTACTCACTCACATTGATATCTATTGATGGGCATCTCCATAGCCCGTTGATACGCCAAGTTGATGTGAGACTATCTTCACCTTTTTGTCTTCTCCACAACCACCATTCTATTCCACATATAGTGATATGTCTATGGCTCACGCTCATGTATTGCGTGAAGATTGAAAAGGTTTGAGAACATCAAAAGTATGAAACAATTGCTTGGCTTGTCATCGGGGTTGTGCATGATTTAAATATTTTGTGTGGTGAAGATGGAGCATAGCCAGACTATATGATTTTGTAGGGATAACTTTCTTTGGCCATGTTATTTTGAGAAGACATAATTTCTTTGTTGGTATGCTTGAAGTATTATTATTTTTATGTCAATATTAAACATTTGTCTTGAATCTTATGGATCTGAACATTCATGCCAAAATAAAGAGAATTACTTAGATAAATATGTTAGGTAGCATTCCACATAAAAAAATCTGTTTTTATCATTTACCTACTCGAGGACGAGCAGGAATTAAGCTTGGGGATGCTGATACGTCTCCAACGTATCTATAATTTTTTATTGTTCCATGCTATTATATTATCAACTTTGGATGTTTTATATGCATTTATGTGATATTTTATATGATTTTTGGGACTAACCTATTAACCCAAAGCCCAGTGTGAGTTTCTGTTTTTTCCTTGTTTTAGAGTATCGCAGAAAAGGAAAATCGAGCAGAGTCCAATTGCCCTGAAACTTCACGGAACTTATTTTTGGACTAGAAGAAGCCCACGGAGTATCAAAGGTGGACCAGGAGAGCCCCGGGCTACCCACGAGGGTGGGCGGTGCGCCCACCCCCTGGGCGCGCCCCCCTGCCTCATGGACAGCCCGGAGGTCCACCGACGTACTTCTTCCTCCCATATATACCCATATACCCTAAAAACTTCGGGGAGCAGAATAGATCGGGAGTTCCACCGCCAGAAGCCTCCGTAGCCACCGAAAACCAATCTAGACCCGTTCCGGCACCCTGCCGGAGGGGGAAATCCCTCTCCGATGGCCATATTCATCATGCCGGCGCTCTCCATGACGAGGAGGGAGTAGTTCACCCTCGGGGCTGAGGGTATGTACCAGTAGCTATGTGTTTGATCTCTCTCTCTCTCTCATGTTCTTGAGGTGGTACGATCTTGATGTATCGCGAGCTTTGCTATTATAGTTGGATCTTATGTTGTTTCTCCCCCTCTACTCTCTTGTAATGGATTGAGTTTTCCCTTTGAAGTTATCTTATCAGATTGAGTCTTTAAGGATTTGATAGCACTTGATGTATGTCTTGCATGGGATACCCGTGGTGACAATGGGGTATTCTATTGATCCACTTGATGTATGTTTTGGTGATCGACATGTGGGTTCCGCCCTTGAACCTATGCATAGGGGTTGGCACACGTTTTCGTCTTTACTCTCCGATAGAAACTTCGGGGCACTCTTTGAGGTCCTATGTGTTGGTTGAATAGATGAATCTGAGATTGTGTCATGCATATCATATAATCATACCCACGGATACTTGAGGTGACATTGGAGTATCTAGGTGACATTAGGGTTTTCGTTGATTTGTGTCTTAAGGTGTTATTCTAGTATGAACTCTAGGGCTGTTTGTGACACTTATAGGAATAGCCCAATGGATTGATTGGAAAGAATAACTTTGAGGTGGTTTCGTACCCTACCATAATCTCTTCGTTTTTTCTCAGCTATTAGTGACTTTGGAGTGACTTTTTGTTGCATGTCGAGGGATAGTTATGTGATCCAAATATGTTATTATTGTTGAGAGAACTTGCACTAGTGAAAGTGTGAACCCTAGGCCTTGTTTCAACGCATTCCAATACCATTTATGCTCACTTTTACCACTTGTTACCTTGTTGTTTTTATATTTTCAGATTACAAAAACCTTTATCTACTATCCATATACCACTTGTATCACCATCTCTTCGCCGAACTAGTGCACCTATACAATTTACCGTTGTATTGGTTGTGTTGGGGACACAAGAGACTCTTTGTTATTTGATTGCAGGGTTGCTTGAGAGAGACCATCTTCATCCTACTCCTCCTAAGGATTGATAAAACTTAGGTCATCCACTTGAGGGAAATTTGCTACTGTCCTACAAACCTCTTCACTTGGAGGCCCAGCAACGTCTACACGAAGAAGGTTGTGTAGTAGACATCAACAACCCATTTAAAAAATAACAGCCCATTTCGTACGTTCAAACGGAAAGTTCAACATTTAGAGCAAAGTAACAGTTCTGATCCACATATAGAGTACTGAACTTCCACGTTGACAACCATCATAGCCAAGTTAACTATCTACTCCCACTAATACTCTAGTAGCGTATAAGTACTAACTTACTCTTAGCTAACTAGACGACGCCGGCCGCCATCTGTGGTAGACGCTAAACGCTGGCGCCAGCGTCCTCCGCCTCGCCTCGCCTCGCATTCGTCTCAATATCAGAACCCAAGAAAGTTGAAGAAGCCTTCATGGAACCTGAATGGATTGAAAGTATGCAAGAAGAGCTTCAACAGTTTGAGCTGAATAATGTATGGGAACTGGTTAAGCGTCCTGATCCACGGAAGCACAACATAATAGGCACCAAATGGATATACCGCAACAAGCAAGATGAGCATGGTCAAGTTGTCAGAAACAAAGCTCGTCTCGTTGCTCAAGGATATACTCAAGTGGAGGGCATTGACTTCGATGAAACATTTGCTCCTGTGGCTAGGCTTGAAGCCATACGCATACTGCTGGCCTATGCAAATCATCATAACATACTTCTATATCAAATGGATGTGAAAAGTGCCTTCCTCAATGCAAGATTGAAGAAGAAGTGTATGTTGCACAACCGCCTGGCTTTGAAAATCCAAAACATCCTGACATGGTATACAAGCTCAACAAGGCACTGTATGGCCTCAAACAAGCCCCTAGGGCCTGGTATGACACACTCAAATACTTCCTGAAGAGCAAAGGCTTCATACCTGGTTCCCTGGATCCCACTCTTTTCACGAAGACATATGATGGTGAACTGTTTGTGTGCCAAATATATGTGAATGACATTATCTTCGGCTGCACCAATCAGAAGTACAGTGAAGAGTTTGGATATATGATGCAGGAGCAATATCAGATGTCCATGATGGGGGAACTGAAGTTCTTCCTTGGTCTTCAAATACGACAACAATGCAATGGCATCTTCATATCTCAAGAGAAGTATCACAAAGATTGCCTGAAGAAGTTCGGTATGCAAGACTGCAAAGGCTTCACAACACCAATGCCAGCCAAACATCATCTAGGTCCTGATGACAATGGTAAAGAGTTCGATCAAAAGGTATACCGCTCCATGATTGGTCTTTGCTTTATTTATGTGCATCTAGGCCAGATATTATGCTTAGTGTTTGCAAGTGTGCTCGATTTCAAGCGGCACCAAAGGAGTCGCATCACTTAGCTGTGAAGCGAATTCTTCGATATTTGGCTCACACCCCAACTCTAGGATTATGGTATCCAAAGGGCTCAGAGTTTGATTTGGTTGGATTCTCGGATGCTGATTATGCTGGTGACAAAGTTGATCGCAAGTCTACATCAGGCACATGTCACTTTCTGGGGCGATCACTTGTATGTTGGTCTTCAAAGAAGCAGAACTGTGTATCTCTCTCCACTGCTGAATCTGAATACATTGCTGCTGGATCTTGCTGTGCTCAGCTTCTGTGGATGAAGCAAACACTCAAGGACTATGGCATTCACCTGAAGCAAGTGCCACTTTACTGCGACAACGAAAGCGCCATCAAGATTGCCAACAACCCAGTTCAGCACTCGAAGACAAAGCACATTGAAATTCGTCACCACTTTCTCAGAGATCATGTTGTGAAGGAAGACATTGATATCATACACGTCAACACTGAAGAGCAATTGGCAGATATCTTCACCAAGCCTTTGGATGAGAAGAGGTTTGCAAGTTACGGTGTGAGCTAAATATCCTGGAATCCTCAAATGTCCTGTGATCAGGCACACATCCTAACCCTTATGCATATTGATGACTTAGATGTGCAACACACGAAGTGAAGTATATCTTCAATCAATGAAGACATACATTCTAAGTGTGAATACATTAATGTGGAATTTGACTCCGGAGCGCCACGATAATTGTGCGCCGTGTCTGGGTCTAATACTTCCTATACGGTGGGTAACGCCACCACCAAACGTTCTATTTTGAAGTGTTTCACTCATGGCATTACCTTGCAATGTCTTCACATTTGGTTTGGCTTCGAACTCAACATATTTTCATGATTATCTTCACTATGTTGATTTTATATATATATATATATATATATATATATATATATATATATATATATATATATATATATATATATATATATATATATATGCTAGTGTTCTGTCCTCTACAGCATTCACTTATAGCTATATCTTCGTGTTGAATCTTTTGAACTAAGTGAATGTGATCGGACCCCAACTTCTCTATGCTTTCTATCTCAAACTCTATCTCTCCAAGTCATATGCATTCTATTGAAACTGTTGAATGTCTTCACTGCGTCCTTGTCAGCAGAAGATATAGAGACAACCATAAAGTCCGTTTTCAATGCTCATTCCTCCACATAAAATCCGGAGAAGCAGGAACGACCGCCCGACAATCCAGGCGTGCATGGGACGTTGAACAAACCCCAAACTTCCGCAAACTGGCCACGCGTTCCTCAGATGCGAATCGCCAGGGGTACCTGTGTAATAGTACAGTGCCGCCCCTATGCCTATAAATACATACTCACTGCGGTAACTATCTCTTCTTCCACCCTAGCACAAACCCTAGCGCCACCGCTAGCTCTCGACGATGCCGGTGACGAAGCGCTTCGCTGCCGCAACCTCTCCGACGCCGTCTTCACGCCGACCGCGGACATCGTCCTCTCCGCCGTCGCCGTAGGTGTCTTTCGGCGCCAAGTTAGGGCACGGAGGATTGAACTGCTCGGCATCATTTCCCACTCTATCTAGCAGTTCCAAGTGTGGTAAATAAAACTTCTTTTCACAGCCCCTTTTGATCTCATGGTTCTGTCACTTTCTACCATAAGAAGTTTCTCTTCACACAAGTTAGATCTCTCAATCTGCATCTCATAACATGCCTAGTATATTCACTTGTGCGTCATGAAGTAGTTAGATTCCTCACTTGTACTGATCTGTGGGTTCATACAAATCTGGAACCAACTTCTTATCTATGAGTGAATGTCTTCGCACGATGAGGTCAATGTCTTCTAAACTGATTTATCTTCAAAATCTTCTGAGAATGCATATGACCTCTTCCCCTTCCCTCGCACCTTAATGCTGTCACAGGTACATGTCCGTGGGAGAATCCTTTGGTTCTCATAGTCTGCATTCATTTGAAGAATTCCTACAGCATCACATAAATTCTCCTGAAGCCAGTTCCTGTTGGTCCAGCAAAAGAAAGCCTTTGAAGCCTTTGAAAGTTTTGAAGCCTTTCAAGTTAAAGTTTATGGCTTCAGAAGCAGCAGCAAGGAAGGGGGGCAGACAGAGACGTGGAGGAACTTCCAAAGATCTGCCTGAAGACCTGGCAGAAATGTATAAAACAGATCCTGAAGAGAATTATGGTCAGTGCAAGACCCGAATCCAATGGATTCGACGCTATTGGGCAGAACAATGGTTCAAGTACCGCTTCACAACCCAAGAGTATGCTGAGAAGAATGCCATCAAAAGACCGTGGGGAGACATCTTATACAAGAACATTGTACCCAGGACCAGAGATGAAGCTATTGCCCAAAGCTTCTATCCATGCATGGTCCGTGGGCCACAGCCTGATGATGCACATCTGTCGTCACTCCTATGGTGTCGTGATGACAATCTGTTCAAGCGCAACTTCCAGTTTGCCCAACAATCAGCGAAGCTCAACAAGAAGAAATTTGGGTTAGACTTCAACCCTGGTCCCTCAGCACCAAGGGCAGATGGCACACGCGACGCAGAACCCAATATCATCGGTCCGTATGCCAACCCTGAGGGCCTCATCACCCGCATCTTAGTCCAAGGGACTGCTGTGAATGACCCTCTAGCTGACTCTGAGTCTGATGAAGCTCCTGCTGTACCGAAGCCAAAGCAGTCGAAGAAGCCAAAAGCTTCAAAGCCGGCCCCTTCACCAAAATCTCAAGGGTGAAGCCATTGGCAACTGCACCTCCTGAAGACAGTGTGTAGTCTGAAGACGTATCCCGCGTCTCCAAGCCCCAGAAGGCCAAGATGCCTCAGCCACACACCGGCAAAGAGCTCACAGCTGCTGCCATTCTGCGCAGCGAAGCCATTGATCTGTCAAGTGATGAAGAACTTGGAGATGACGCTCTCGAGCAGCTCATCAAGAGCAAAGAAGAAGCTGAAATCTTCAACAATTTGCCTCTCTTTGATGTCGCCATCATCCACAACTTCATCGACGAATGGTTTGCCACACCAAACATCAGCTTCGAAGATCTGCAGCTGCCCGTTGGCCTCAGCGTCGCCTTCCAAGGCGCTATTGCTTCAGAACTTGCAATTGCCCAGCGCATTGTTGAACTGAAGCAGAAAATTGATCATGAAAAGGCTCAGTTCAAGAAGAATATGGCCAAGCTCAGCGTGCAAGAAGTAAAGAGCTTCAAGATCATGTTGCATGAGCTTAAGGAAAACTTTCTAAAGAAGCATGCAGAAGCTCAGGGTTCACGTGAGCGAATGAAGTCGCTGGCTGAAAGATGTGTGCAAGCCTACAATGAGGCTGAGAAGCGCAAGGCACTTGGGCGTCCTGGCATCGACCCCAAGATGGCCGCAAAGAAAAAGAAGAAGACTGTTCCAGCTGAACCAGAGGCACCAAGGCAGGAAGCAGTTCCGATTGTCTTCCCAACTGCAACGACTGGCTCGAAGCCAAAGAGCCGGTCAACAGCTTCAGAGCTCAAGAAGACAAGAACTGCTGAGGCTGAAGCCAGGAAAAGGAAAAGCTCTAAAGCCTCTCCTACTGCCCCCAGCAAGAAAAAGAGAAAGACCAAGAAATCTCGGGCTGCTTCCACAGAGCCCTTGATAGTTGAACCTATTTCTGTGGTTCACCCTAACGCAGAACGTCAACTGACGGTTCATGAGCCTGCTTCCACAGAGGCTCCTGAAGCTGAAGACATACCAGCAGCCGACCCCATCGCTGCTGAAGACATTGGTCATCAGGATAATGTACAAGATGATGCAGCCCTTCCTCAGTATGAACACAGCGAACTCATCAGCATTGGTCGTCCTCTGACGCCAATTGCACAAGATGCGTCATGGGCGGATCGCCCTCAAGAGGAAGAAGACAATGAGGCCCAGCCCACTCCAACCCCACAGGCGTCGTCTGCATTCCACAGGCTTCGCAAAGGTCCAAGGCCTCAAGTCTATGCTGAAGACATTCCGGCTGCAGAAGAAGCACCACAAGAGCCCACTCCTATGTTCCACCAAGAAGCAGTTCTCCAGGAGAATGTGCTTGTGACCGACCCTCCAGCTAGTCAAGCGGAGGCTGAAAATATTGAGGCTGCCACAACCAACACTGAAGCCAATGTGGAGCCCTCCCCACCAAAAGCTTCAGAAGACAGCGAAGCTACTGATCCAGACACTTCTGTTCCTAAGTCTGCTGCAGGTCCTCAATTTGATTACCATGTTGAGCACAGGCCTCATGTCCAGAAGCCAGTCCCAAGGCTGCCGAGGTTCCCAGGTCCTGCATCAGCACCTGGCTCCTTTAACATCAATAGCTTCAAGGCATATAATACGTTCTTCAACAGCTCCAAGAACCCCTATTCAAGGGAAAGAATTTCATCAGATAGGTTCTGGAGCTATCCTCAGCGCAGCTACTATTCATGCATCCTATACAACCAAGGTCGCATCTTCCCGCACAAGCGCCTTGATGTTGAAGCCATTGCTGGTCTGCCCTGTTTAGAGGAAGCGTTGGATTGCTTCAAGCAAGTGGGTCTGCTGCAGTTTGTAACTGATGAAGAGCACTGGAATGAAGAGCTTCTGCTGCAATTCTATGCCACCCTCCACATCAAAGGATACAACAGAGATCCGAAGACTTGGGCCCTGGAGTGGATGACCGGCAATGTCCATCATGAAGCCAATGCATTCGATATCATTGAGCTCACTGGCCTGCCCACTCCTGGCGAACTCTTCGAGGAAGGCTGTCCACTACACACTGAAGCTCTTGAGAGCATATTCCAGAGGCCTGAACCAAATATGAGTCAGATGCTCTCCATGATGAAGCCATTGCCCCACGATGCTCCTTATCCAACAGAGTTCTTCGTTGAAGACTTTGAGTACCTGCCCAGAACCATCTATCACATTATCCGGCGGACTCTCTGGCCTATTAAAGGGCACTCTCCAAATGCCAAGATCGAGGGTGCAATGAAGACTCTAATATTCTGTATCCTTCATGGCAAATGCTTCAACACACAGGATTTCTTCATACGCCAACTAGCTGCATCAGGCTTAGATCTGTTTGGTTTAAAGTACTATGCTCCTTGGATAATGAGACTGATCAAGCTTCACTCTGCGATCTCATATCAGCCCTCAGCCCGCAACCATCGGATCTTCTTGCCAGATGTGGATACCTCTGCTGAAGCTATATAACTTGAGCCTGCCAAGCAACCTTTGAGTCTTCAGAATGCAGAACACCAGAGCTTCACTCAGAGCGATGAAGGTGTTGAAGCCATCTCCAGGGTGTATCCTTTGGCTGGCACTTCATGTGCACCGCACCCTGCTTCAACTGAAGCCACTGATAGTGCAACTGCTTCAAGACCCAAGAAGCGCACTCGTGTTCTCAATAACCGAGAGCTTCTTGTGGCCCTTCATCAAAAACAAGATAGGCATCATGACTGGCTAAAGCGTCAGATGAAAAGCCTCTTGGTGGATGTTAATCGTCTTCGAAATCTTGCCACCAAGAATGCTTCCGTCACTCATGAAACCTGTCATCGTACATGGAAAGGGCTATCAATGATGTGTACTGAAGCTGAACTTGAAGAGGATGGCTTCACTGAGCGATTCAAGTTTGACACCACACCTCCTAGAAGGGCTGTGATGCGAAACACACCATCACTTGAAGACTCTGAGTTTTCTTCATCTGCTGCCATAGTCACTGCCAGAATCATTGATGAAGAAGACGATGCTACATCACCGCCACCTGCTTCAACACCTCCAAGCTCTTCTGCACCGCCAAACACCTCCAACGACCCTGCTGCTTCTGGGAACGAATAGACACTCTATGTCTTCCAACCTTTTTGGTCCTTGCTGACAAAAGGGGGAGAAGCATATGGGTTGATAGTCTTCAAACGGGTCCATATGGGCGGGTGCTTTATGTTTTGCTATATTTTGCTTCGTGCTTACAACTCTCGTTTTTGCTTCATTTGGTTCTTTGAGTTGTAACACTAAAACTCGATGGTCGTCTGCTACTTGTTTGCCACCCTGTTTTGCGAAGATAAATTCCGCACTTATCTCATTCTGCAGACGTCCATTTTCCATTATGCATGTCATTATCTTCATATACTTTCACATGCATAGTGGATTTTCATCATAAGCTGAAGTGGATCTCCACAAGTACAACCTGCCATGTGCATTTGCATTCCAAAAGCAAATTAACTTATATGCACATCTTCAGGGGGAGCCCTTGCAACTTATGAAGACAACTCCTTATCCTTTACAATTTCACAGACTATATTCCCCGTTGAAAACTTCAACTAGTTTGTCATCAATCACCAAAAAGGGGGAGATTGTAAGTGCGTCTAGTGCCACCCCTAGTTGGTTTTGGAGTATTGACGACAAACCTAGTTGAGGGACTAATGTGTTTGTGAGAATTGCAGGATAACACAAGTAGAAGTCCCTCATTGATTCGGTTTCACTACCAGAGATGACCCCTAAAAATGTATGAAGACATTGAAGCCAAAGGTGGTATATGAAGATATTCACATTGAAGACTATGACAAAAGAAGACACGTTATGAAGCCTATGGAGCTCGAAGACTTAGATCTTTCATAGTTCTATTTCTTTTTGTGTTGAGTCATAGGAACCACCGTACTGTTAAGTGGGGTCCAGGAGAACCAGTCAGAATGACTGAAGTGATGCCTAAACTAAAAACCTATGTCTTCGAGTGAAGACAATGAGAGCGAATCTTGTCCAGAGCCGGACAAGTCAGCTTTGCTTGTAGCCCAAGTAAAGTTGCCATGAGAGTTTGAAATCTGACCGTTGAGACACGTGTCAGTTCCTTAGTGACCCAGGGTCATTTCGGACAAATCAGGTCGGGTTGCCAAGTGGCTATAAATAGCCCACCTCCTACAACCATAAACGGTTGGCTGCTCAGATTTCAGTGCACGGCTTTTGTCGTTTGAGAGCAACCCACCTCGAAGCCTTTGAGAGAAAATTCCTAGCGAGGAGAAAAGCCCTAACCACCCAAAGCCAGAGAACATTGGGCATCACTTAAGTCTTCTTGTCTGTGTGATCTAAAGACTTATTACACTTGAGGACTGTGCATCCCCAGACAGTTAGGCGTCGCATTCAGAGCATCCAAGAGACATTGTGGATTGCCAGTGAACGAAGTCTGTGAAGGTTTGGGAGTCTACCTTGAAGACTTACCAGAGTGATTGGGCGAGGACTATGTGACCTTAGCTCAAGGAGAATACGGTGAGGACTTGGTGTCCTGAGCTGCGTGTTCAGGACTGGGTGTCCGGGACTATGTGTCCTAAGGTTTAAATACCTAGCCGCTCCAACCAGACGTACAGTTGTCACAGCAACTGGAACTAGTCCAACACATCATTGTCTTCAATGAGTCACTGGTTTCATCTTCACTTCCTTTTACTTACTGATCACTCATTGTGAAGTCATTGCATGTCTGTTCTATCTTGTGTCTTCACAACGTGAGTGTATGATCTGTTTGGCTTCATAGTGTCTTCCTACCTGATCCTAATTACACTACAACTATTTGTCACTGTGCTTTCACTCTGTTGATACTTGACCATGGCTTGCCTAGTGTAGTCTAACTTCCGCTGCATAGTAATAGGCATATCTCTACTGTTTGTCTTCATAACTTCCACGTTTTGAAGACTTTCATAAAAATCGCCTATTCACCCCCCCCCCTCTAGTCGATATAACGCACTTTCACTTGTTGCCATCCTTCGTGGTATGACTGGATGGATATTGCTTAAAAATCAGTTTCTGTACACGGATGAGTACTGTGATGCGATTGAATACGAGGGTCTTGTGTTTGCTGCCACCACTCGTGGCACTATTTTTGCATGGGATCCTCGTAGTTTCGGTACGTTTGTCTTCCACCGTAATTATAATTTTTCATCCACATGCATGCGGTTAGCAAGTTTCCCGTTACTAATTAACCTTCTTCTTGTGTTTCCAAGGTCCTGTGAACATTCCACCACCTATAATTGAAAAAATTATAACCAAGGGGGAGATGACGATGGTGATGATCACGAGCATGAGGACGAGCAGAACTTATATACTCAGTGGCGCCTGGCAACTAATTCTGATGGATCACCTTTTCTTGTCTATATACAGTGCACTGTGATTGTTACTACTGAGGTAGCAGGTGTTGTCTCCCATGGTTGCCCTCTCCGGACCTATTCCAACACCCGTTGCAGGGTATTCGGGATGGATACTAGTGTGCTAGCGCCAACACCTTCTCCCTGGTACAGTATTGATAGTCTTGGAGAAAACTCACTCTTCCTTGGACAAAACTATCCAATGATGGTGAAAGGCGATCCAGCTGCTGTTGACACAATGTTACTACCATTTATGAGAAGCAACTGTATCTATACCTCGGACATTGCGGTGGTTCCCTACCCTGGTCCTGATATATGCCGCTTCAGCCTGGATGATCAGTCCTGTGTTGCTCTCGATATTGACAATAGCTGGCCCTTCCTAGAGCACCTACGGTTCAAAGCAAGCGTTTCCAACAACGAGGATTGGTTGAGTTGAAGTTCAATTCATTGCTTGTTATTTGTTGTGTGATGAAAACTTCAGTATTTACTAGAATGTTTTGTTGGAAATAATCTATAATCCAACATGTATCCTCGTTGTCGTTGTGTGTTGATGACTTGTTGTATGTAATGAATGGTACATTTGCAAATGCATGTCATAGACTCAATTTATGAATGGTTTTCGAGTCACTTCTTGGAGTGTGAGTACCGTCGTAGTATAGCCAGCATCTGGTTAGTATATGAAGTTGCCACATCACATAGAGCCAACCTAATATTGGAGTATGCTAGACCTCCACTAGCGCGCCGCTTCAAATGGCGGAGGAAGTGAGAGGTCGCGTCACCTTGTGTCTAGATCTGAGATGCGATGTGTACCAGATGAATGACTCCAAGTTCGACCACCTTGATGCTAGGTGCGAGCCGACGAACACTGTTGGAGAGCCCCCCCCCCCCCTCATAATTTTCCTACATTGGTCGTTTGATTCATAGGATAGAATGCTATAGGATTTTTTTCTGTATGTAATCATGTTTTAATTGGAAATCTAGCATCCACTCCAACTTTTGTTTCACTTCCTTTGTTCCTACGAAGTGAGTACTTGCTCTAAATGATGTGCCGCTGCAAGAGCCGCCTATATTAATTAACCAGGATCTAAAAAGGTGGACCAACTTTGGCTATAGTAGTACTGTACTAGTGTAACACCCACGATGCGGTTATATCTCCCACGTGTCGGGGCGCGACTTAGAGGCATAACCGCATGGTAGGCATGTCGCAAGAGGGGTAATCTTTACACATCCCATGTACTGAATAAGAAAGGGATAAAGAGTTGGCTTACAATCGCCACTTCACACAATACATAAATATATCATACATCATCGAGAATACAATCAAGGTCCGACTATTGAACCAAAATAAAGAAAGACAACCCCAAATGCTAGATCCCCGATCGCCCCAACTGGGCTCCTCTACTGATCATCCAGGAAAGAAACATAGTAACGGCCCGAATCCTCGTCGAACTCCCACTTGAGTTCGGTAGTGTCCCCTGCACTGGCATCATCGGCACCTGCATCTGTTTGGAAGTATCTCTGAGTCACGGGGACTCAGCAATCTCATACCCGCGAGATCAAGACTATTTAAGCTTAAGTGTAGGAAAGGGTAGTGAGGTGGAGCTGCAGCAAAGCACTAAGCATATATGGTGGCTAACTTACGCACAAGAGAGCGAGAAGAGAAGCAAAGAACGGTCGAGAAGCTAATAGTGATCAAGAAGTGATCCTGAAGCTACTTACGTTCAAGCATATCACGAGATCGTGTTCTCTTCCCGGACTCCGCAGAAAAAAGACCATCACGGCTACACACGTGGTTGATTCATTGTAATTAAGTTAATGTCAAGTTCTCTACAACCGGACATTAACAAATTCCCATCTACCCGTAACCGTGGGCGCAACTTTCGAAAGTTCAAAACCCTGCAGGGCTATCCCAACTTAGCCCATCACAAGCTCTCACGGTCAACGAAGGATATTCCTTCTCCCGGGAAGACCCGATCAGTCTCGGAATCCCGGTAACAGGACATTTCGACAATGGTAAAACAAGACCAGCAAAGCCACCCCGATGTGCCGACAAATCCTGATAGGAGTCACACGTATCTCGTTCTCAGGGAAACACCGGATGAGAATAGCTATGAGTAAAACCAAACCTCAAGTTTCCCCGAGGTGGCCCCGCAGGCAGCTCGGTTCGGACCAACACTCAGAGGAGCACTGGCTCGGGGGGGGGGGTTAAAATAAGATGACCCTTGAGTCTACAGAACCCAAGGGAAGGTATGTAGTGGTAGGTAGGCAAATGGTAAAACCAAATTTGGGCCTTGCTGGAGGAGTTTTATTCAAAGCGAAATGTCAAGGGGTTCCCATAACACCCAACCGCGTAAGGAACGCAAAATCAAGGAACATAACACCGGTATGACGGAAACTAGGGCAGCAAGAGTGGAACAAAACACCAGGCATAAGGCCGAGCCTTCCACCCTTTAACAAGTATATAGATGCATTAAAGTAATCAATATAGAATAATGATATCCCAACAAATTCCATGTTTCAACATGGAACAAACTTCATCTTCACCTGCAACTAGCAACGCTATAAGAGGGGCTGAGCAAAGCGGTAACATAGCCAAACAACGGTTTGCTAGGAAAGGTGGGTTAGAGGCTTGACATGGCAATATGGGAGGCATGATATAGCAAGTGGTAGGTATCGCGACATGGCAATAGAGCGAACAACTAGCAAGCAAAGATAGAAGTGATTTCGAGGGTATGGTCATCTTGCCTGCAAAGTTCTCAGAGTTGACGAAAGCTTGATCCTCATTAGCGTACTCAACAGTTTCGTCGATCACATACTTGTCTCCCGGCTCTACCCAAAGCAAGAATACAAGCAAAAGGACCAACATCAATCACGGTGCAATGCACAAACAACATGATGCAAAACATGGCATGACATGCGGGATGTGATATGCAATGCATATGCGTGCTTAGGAAGGGAAAGAAAGAACAAGGCATCAACTTGGCAAACCAAGTGTGCCGCTAGAAAGATGAGATGATTTTGGTCGAAATCAATATAAAGATCAGCAGAATCAGAGGCACGGTTTGCAAATGGCGAGCAAAACAAGAATGGCACAATTCTGCAATTAACATCACGATGCCATCTAGGATGCACCAAGAAACTAAGCTACTGCACTCCAACATATCAACAAAGCATATGGCCGTGATCTACTCAAGATGGTTGACAAAACATGAACACTGAGCTACGGCTAAATCACACAAGAGCAGGTTCAAACAAGTATGGCAAAAGTGCAAAAGATATCAGCTTCACAGACTTGGTAAAAATACTAACATGATAGAAATAACATCAGGAAGCAATGTTTAGAGCAAGCTAAAACATGCTACAGGAATATATCATAGCAAAAGAAGGCATTACATGAATCTACTCAAAGCATAGAACGAAATTACCTTACTGACCATGAGCCAAAAAGGATCAGAAGATATGATGGCACCCATGTAAACATAACAAGTTTTATTAACAGTTTCAGACTTAGCAGAAAAACTGAGCATGGCATAAACAGAGTTATGAAGGCATCTTTGCAAGCTCAATTCAGCACCACAAGGCATTGCATGACAAACAAGCATAGCATCAGCAAGAAGACATGTTCATGAAGCTAACCATGGCAAGAGAAAGTGCATATCATGCAAGGATCAACTACAACAACCATGGCAAAATTGATTAACATGTAAACAATCTGCCAGGAACATTTTATAGCAAAAGTAGAGCAAGATTAAGACATGCTAGGGCACTCCATAATTGCAAACAGGGGCATGGATGGATAGATCATAACCATATGTACACATCATCCTTACTTAAGGAACTCAAAACAAGCATATATCTCACTGTAGCATCATGGTTACATGGCATAAAAATAACAGCAGGACAATGACTTGGTAAAATCCTAAGTCCCTGAAATCATCCATATCACGAAGGCTACTTTGCATGCTTGTGCTAGTAACCACATTGATCACAAAAATACATGACAAGCAGCTCTGTAAAGACTGCATGGCATAGATCAAAACACATGTAGAGCTCATGCCCATATGCAGCACACAACACAAGTGACAAAAATGACAAATCCTCATACTCTGATAAATCACAGCAACTAACAATTTATAGCACTCTTGCATCAATGATTTGGGCATCAATATGGACTCAAACAAGCATGACACAATGGAATGAAATGAAGATCACATCATGATGCACATTTTGATATATCATGCGCACAAAACAGAGCATCACACAAGAAGTTATGGCATGTCAAAGGAGGCACCAGAACGCAATAATTAAAAGACTTTGGATTATTTCAGGGTCAACCTCGAAAATGGATCTGGTTCGGGGAGTCCGCCGGACTTGGCATCGGAGATGAGGAAGGAGAGGGCCGGCGATAGAGGAGGGGCTCGCCGGAGTGCTCCGGGCAACGAGGGCGACGCGGAGGCGCGGGAACCGACCGGGAGGCGCGAGAGCGCACGTGGCATAGCGGGGTGGCGACCGGGCGGCGGCACGGAGTTCGTCAGCGGCGGGGCATGGGAGGTGGCGGCTGGCGACCTGAAGCGGCGGAGGCGGCGAGCGCGGGCGGCGCGACGAGCGCGGGGAAGTGAGGCGGCGGCGGGGGTGCGCGGCGCGGGCTTGCCCTGGGCCAGGCGGGCCGGCGGCACTGGGAGGCGGTGGAGCGCCACGTGGCGTCGCGCGGTTGGCCGGACGCGGCGGCGCGACCTGTCCGGCCGGTCCCGGACGTGTCCGGCGACGGTGGGGGAGGATTTTTTTACGGTTTCGTCCATGAATTTGGAGGAGGGGGCACCTATTTATAGCTAGAAGGAGTTTGGAGTGTCCAAATGAGGTGTAGTTTTTGACCACGCGATCGTGATCCGACGGCGGAGGACATGGGAGTGGTTTGGATGGGTTATTGGGCCATTTTGGAGGGGTGTTGGGCTGCAACACACACGAGGCCTTTGCGGTTCCCCGGTTAACCGTTGGAGTATCAAACGGACTCCAAATGACACGAAATTTGATAGGCGGTTTACCGGTGGTGTACCAAGGCCACTTGGCAAATCTCGGTCCATTCTGAGAACTAACACCCACTCACGAAAAGAGACAAAAGGGGGCGCCAGAGGACGTAGGAGTGTCGGATTGCGAAACGGACCTTGGGGAAAAAATGCTCGGATGCATGAGACGAACGCGTATGCAAAATGAGATGCACATGATGACATGATATGAAATGCATGACAAGGACAAAATGCAAAACGAGATAAAACCCAACCACGAAGGGAATCTCATAACGCCGAAAATGGCAGAGTCGGAGTTACAAATATGGCAAGTTACATCCGGGGCGTTACAACTAGGTTAGTAGGTGACCTTGCGCTTGGCTCTTCTCCTCTTCCGGAAGTCAAACAATAATGATGGTACTACAGTAGTACTTATGGAAATCTGACACAAAATGAACTGTTGCACCTCCACCACTTGTAAGCAAAAGTTTCTTCTCGTGCTGCGAGCCACCGCACATGCGTTGGCGAGGGAGAAGGCGTAGTAAGCAAGCTTCTCGTCATTCTGCGAGTTGACGGGACACATCAAAGTTATTTATTAGTACTCTCTTCAAAAAGGGACGACCATGTCCATGGCTACCATCACGTGCTCTGTCATTGAGTACGTGCACTATTCACGTGCCATCGAGGAGAAAAAATATTGCGTAGTAGTACTAGGTGCTATCGAAGTGCACGACTCACTTATGCACTGCATATCTCCATTTTCTTGCATGACACGCCACCTTGATGCTAGATGTCCCGCGTGTCATGGAGGCATATAGTATGATCTTGTAAAATGGAGGCATATAGATGTCCCACGTGTCGGCAGAAGGATGAACAAAACTCATGTCTTAGACGAAAGAGTGGAAGAACATAGATTCCCGACGACCGAGAAGGAGCAACAAACCTCGGGGTGGAGCGTCTGCACTCATAATATTTTATATTATGCAGCGATATAAAATCAACAAAATCTCTCCACATTCCTATGCCATTCTATAGTATGAGAATAACTTTGAATGTAAGCCATTGATTCACTCTATCCAATGGTCATAGTTGGAAAATCCAAACAAAACCAAGCATTGGATCAACTCTTTTTTCGAGATCAACTCTTTTAGCACTTAGATTGTTGTCGCCTGCCCACCTAGCCAACCTATATATCCGCTCATGTGTGATGACCACAGGAGCTATCCACTCAGATTGCATGTTAAAAAGGTCGATAACTAATGGGGCACCTCGGGCCACGCGGCCAGATCACATTTTGCACAAGAAATTGCACACCATGTTTCGTTGACGTGTGGTCCCGTTCCAACATGTCGGTGAGACGACGCGAGCCCTTTTGTACAATTTCCGAAAGGACGTGTAGGCCGGGGCGCCTCTTCGCGTACCGTGGAAAACTGGCAACCGTCCACTGACTCTTCGCCTTTCCCTACCGATTTGGAACTGCTGTCGCATGCTCTTCCTCCCTCCTCCATTTTCCTTCACCCTTCCTTCTGACATTGTTCGATCGTCTTCTCCATGGAGGGAACAATCAGGAAACGACCCCGTTATTCTTGCCCCGATCTGAAAGATGATGTGGTGGGGGAACTCATTGATCGGTGCGACGTCATCACCTCGGCTAGCATGGCAGGTTCGTTCAAGACCATTCTCGACTCAACTAATAACATCATTACAAGGAACCCAAGGGTCCAGGAGCAGTTTGATCTCCCTTATCTTCTTTGCTCTAAGCCTGTTCGCATGGGCGCGGACGACGGAGGCCTCACCTTGTGCAAGTTGATGCCGCTTTATAACGATACGTGTGATGTCAAGATGCCATCGCTTCAGGGTAAGGCCCGGGCTGGCGCAAATGGAGATTGGGTTGTTTATATTGGGTACAATTGCGAGTGGGAACTTGTGAATGTGTACACTCGTCAGCGGATTCCACTTCCAAAAATCTCCGAGTGCCCTGAGGTTGAGCACACAGATGATCTACGTACGTTCAAATACGATCATGGTGACTGTCATCTATGGAAGATAGTAATTTGTCAAGTTCCCAACCGCTCTTGGAATTACAAGAACTATCAAGTTGTTCCTATCTTTGACAAGCTTGTTTCTGTCCTTCGTGGTTCGACTAGATGGATATTGCTCAAAAATCAGTTTCTATACACGGATGTGTACTGTGATGCAATTCAATAAGAGGGTCTTGTGTTCCCTGCCACCACTCATGGCACTGTTTTTGCATGGGATCCTCGTAGTTTCGGTACGTTTGTCTTCCACCATAATTATAATTGCTTCATCCACATGCATGCGAGTTAGCAAGCTTCCCTTCTCTACTAATTAACCTTCTTCTTGTGTTTTGAAGGTCCTGTGAACATTCCACCACCTATACTTGAAATTTTTATAACTAAGGGGGAGATGAAGATGGTGATGATCACGAGCATGAGGACGAGCAGGGCCCATATGCTCCCTGGTGGCTGGCAACTAATTCCGATGGATCACCCCTTCTTGTCTGTATACAGCCCATGGCTGATGTTACTACTGAGGGAGCAGGTGTTGTCTCCCATGTTCGCACTCTCCGGACCTATTCCAACACCCGGTGCATGGTATTCGGGATGGATACTAGTGTGCTAGCGCCAACACCTTCTCCCTGGTATAGTATTGATAGTCTTGGAGAGAACTCGCTCTTCCTTGGACAAAACTAGCCAATGATGGTGAAAGGCGATCCAACTGCTGTTGACACAATGTTACTACCATTTATGAGAAGCAACTGTATCTATACGTGGATATTGCGGTGGTTCCCTACCCTGGTCGTGATATAGTAGACCGCTTCACCCTGGATGATCAGTCCTGTGTTGGTCTCGAGATTGACAGTAGCTGGCTCTTCCCAGAGAATCGCTTGTGGTTCAAAGCAAGCATTTCCAACGCCGAGGATTGGTTGAGTTGAAGTTCATTTCATTGCTTGTTATTTGTTGTGTGATGGAAACTTTATTATTTATAATGTATCCTCGTTGCCGTTGTGGGTTGATGACCTGTTGTATGTAATAAAATGATATGCCTATGATAAACTTACTAAATTTATGAATGGCTTTCGAGTCACTTTTTTGAGTGGGTGTTGCGACGTGGCAAAAAAATATTTTCCGAATACATAATTGTACGTGCATTGCAACAGGTTATTAGATGAGGCCAATCAACAATAGTACACTATTTGTACTAGCTTCACATGTTGCACTATCTCCGCGTCTACGTACGTAATACAACAAGTTTTAAACTTGAGACCAGCCACCCATCCTCACAAAGAACACTTTTTAACCTAGCACAGACTCCAAGAAATTTGGCCATAGTGTGAGGTGGGCCATATGTTAATGTGTTCGCTGTACGTAACCAGCACCTCGCATCCTCGATACTACTACTACTATAAGTAGTAGGAGTACTAGGGTGGCATGGGCCAGAACAAGCATTCACGTCCAGGAGTACGGCACACGCCACCAGCACGACTTCCATCTGACACCATATTTCTTGGAGTCCGTGCTACAACAATCTCTTCAACCTCATCGTTTCTCTAACTCAGCCATCGCGCGGCGGGTGAGGTGGGGGTTTGCCAATAGTCGGTTTCCTCAATTGTGGTCCCACTTGTAAGGCCAACTCCAATGCACGACCCCAAACGAACCCCCATTTTGCCCGGATTCTGTCCATTTGGGTAGGGCAATGGGGTCGTGTCCGGGCCATTTCTCGGATGCGGTGGTCGTGCGCTGAACGCGCGAACGCATCTCGGCCACGTACATTTTTCTTTGCAAACATATATCTTTTTTCATCATTGATTTTTTGGTACATGGAAATACATCACCAAAATTTTGACTAGAAAAGCAAGACCAAAGAAAACAAGAACCACAAGAATACATTTTAGAAGATATCCAACTTCCATAACTGCTCCTGTAAGTTGGATTAGTGCCTTCTAGATGCATTCATTGTTGATCTGCGGATGCTCGATCTTGTGTGCTTCTTTCTTCTTTGAGTGTAAAGAAGTAGACGTGTCTAGCATCTATTCTATCAACAAGTGCACTAGTCTCATCTCTAGCCTCTATGCTAGGTAAAAGTGCTAGAACACCTACTAAATTGCGCTCTATCAATATATAGTTGTACTCTTCTTCCCAATACCGAAACTTGCATCCATTCTACACAATAAAATTTTAAGTTAGTGCAACTAGTCTAATCCGATAGCACAACCGAAGATTTGGTTGAGTTCTTCCTCCTTTTGCCGACACGTGGAACATCCATCATCTAGGTCGTGTCATGCAAGAAAATAAAGTGGTAGTTGAAGCCATGTGATGTGCATATTGGGTTAAACTGTAAATAGAATCTTACTACTCTTGAGTAACTCCAAAAGAGGCCATCGAAGATCTTTATTGGATTTGTTTTTCATCACTAGCACGTCGAGGTGAAAGATGTGCAGGTTCAGTGGGTCCTCTTGCTTTTTCACTGACATGTGGGATGCATATGAGCAAACAGACGATGGGCTCCGTGCGTCTGCTGGCTGGCTGAGAAGAGAGATAGAGGAGGGCTGAGCACGGACTCCAGGAATTTGTTCTCCATAACCAGCAGCTCAATATAGTGGGATGGCATGGGCCATAACTAGCATTCATGTCTAGCAGTACGGCACACGCCACCCACACGAGTCCCATGCAACACCAATTTTCTTGGAGTCCGTGCTACAACCATCTCTTCTCCCTCCTGTTTTCTCAGCCATCACGTGGTGGGTGGGGTGGGGGTTTGCCGATAGTTGGTTTTCTCAACTGCGGTCCCACTTGTAAGTGAAAATGCAACACAACACACATTCCCCCTTGAGCGGCGTGCCTAACCAACTGTGTGGGCGTGCGGCGCGAACACGGCAGGCTTTTCCTTTTGAACTTGTAACTTGTAAATATTGGTTCTACTCCATGGCGCGACCGATAGATAGAAATAATGATTTTCCCTAGAGTAATGAGAAGTTTGGTTCTGGCGCGGTTCATGCATGGAGTACGTACGAAAATTATGAAGTTGATGCAAAAGGTAAGATAATTACTAGTAGTACCATATACTACTACATGGATTTGACGAAAAGATAAAGATACATACGGATCCATCAACGACATCCTCACGCGCTAGTGCACCGGGTCACCAACCGATGTGTGAGGAGCAATGGTGTTGGCCGCAAGCTCAATGTGCTTCTGAACAATGTCGTCCAATGTTGCCCTGCGGTCCAAGAAGGCCAACATCCTATCGTCCTCCTCTTGCATGTAGTAGTACTTGTGGACGATTTGCGTGTAGACGTGCGTGATTATGTCGATGGTGTCTTGCTGCGCCAGGCGCTCCACGGCGAGCGCGACCTCGAGGTGGACATTCTCTGGCGCGACGGCGGGTAGTCGCAGGGCCACCAGTGCGTCGAAGAGGTTTACACCATAGAGGCCGTTGAGGGTGGCAGCCATCGCAGAGCCTGGGCACGTGGGCTGAGGCGTACGTCAAGGTCGTCCGCGAGCTTCTGGACGATGGTGAACTTGTCAAGGAAGCCGACGAGGACCTCATCGAACAAGGAGACGAAGCTGTCGTCCAAGCGGCCTCTTGCCATGGCGGCCTCAAGCACTACTTGGAGACGTTCCTCGGTGCCGGGCCGCAGGCCGGTCTCGTGTACCATCTGGCATAGCCGGCTGATGCTCGCGCTCATCGCCTCCATGGGCCTAGCTTCTAGTCAACTAATCTTGCGATTGGAGTGATCACTCTTGCCCTTGGGTGTGTAGGTGCGTAGGATTTCATAGATTGGACTGGCGGGAGCCTTTATATGAGAAGTGCAGACTGCGTTGAATTCATGTGCATGTTGGCCATCTACTCCTCGCCCCTCTACTGCACCTGCCTTTGGCTGTATGATAGGTTGGCCATCCACCCGTTGGGCCCACGTGTCATACACCCAAAGGTAGGTGCAGTAAGTCAATGAAGCTGCGTCCCCCTCCGTGCCGGTGTAGTATAGTCATCTCATCGGACATCTAGTTGGGGCCAAACGAGAGAACTTTGATGTTTACTGGTTTATTGGTCCCCTTTGCATTTTGCGCCAAGTTTTGACCTTTGATTTAACTAATAAAGTGTTAATGCATGTAACAAAAAATGTTGTGTATGTCACCTTACGAAAACCAAATAATCCAAAAACACTTAGGCACGGTACATTAACTCCGTCCTCGTTTCTTATTTCTTACTTTCAATGACTTGAGACTACCAAAAATCACATGCGGTGGTTAGTTCATTGCATGTAATCCTATTAAGTAGCAAAAACACATTAAGTTATCTCGCTGATAGGAATAAAACAATACACCATGTATTTATTTACAGAGGGAGTAGTACATTTTTTGTGACATGCATCACTAGATATTGCTAGTCAAATACTAAATCGAGATGGACATGGCAGTACTACTAAATCCAGATGGTGGTGCTAGTACTAGTAGTAGTACTACCAATGTATTAGCACTGCACTACCCGTTGGTTAAATTATTATGTGCTGCTCCTCACAGTGATGTGACAAGACCCTACGTCGGAGATGACACCTGAGAATAGGCGCCGTGTTCGGCATACCATAGTCAGCCTCATCGTCTGCAGTCACTATCATCATGGCTGTAGACCTAGCCTGCTTACAACTAGCCGTGTTTGACATAATTTCCCGTGCGTAGATGCCCGTACATTGCATGTGTCGGGGAAACTGATCCACGAACATCTATGGGGCCGGCGGACCGAGCCCCTTTCGGTTCGGCGGGGAGCAGAGATCACACAAAGAGCAGATCGAGGCGAACCACACGAGCAGTTTACCCAGCTTCAGAGCTCTTCGGAGAGATAACACTCCTACTGCTGCTTGTTTGATTATCTTGTGTTCTTGCTCCAGAGAGAGAGCGTAGTGTTTTTCTGGGTTCCGAACCAGTCGAACCTGTCCAACCAGTCGAACCCCCTCTACGTTGCGCATGGGCCTCCTTTTATACGCTAAAGGGGTCACCGACAGGTGGCAACGCAGAGAAGGGTACAAATGTAAAAAGTGAGGTGGTTGGTACAGTTACTTGTACAGTGCACCCTACCTAACCCTGACGGCAGGGGACAAGGGCATTAAATGCCCGTCTGAGTCACCCAAACAATGCAGAAAAGGACCGTTAGGGGCCATCTTGTCAGCTTCGCATGCCACTGTGCACCGCTGGCTGCACAGCCTCCCGCCACACGCGCCTGGAGAGGCCCCCAGAGCGACACGTTGGTGGATGCGCTGGAGCGTGGGCACAGAGTGGCCGCCTGCCGTGGTAAGCGCCTTGCCGCTGCTGTTATCTTGTCGGGTCCGGAAGCTTGTCGCTCACCGGGCCTCGAGGTACCTTGGTTGGTCTTCCCGGCAAGCTCCTCTTGCCGGGGCCTTGTTGCCTTGCCGGAGCGCGTGGCGCATCGCGGCAAGTTCCTTGGAGTGCCTTTGTTGGCCTTCCCGGCAAGCTCCTCTTGCCGGGGCCTTGTCTCCTGAGCTTAAATACTTTGTTCTTGAATGGCTCCAAGGGAACCACGGAGGATCTTGGCGTTCGCCCGGCAAGCCTTGCCGCGGGGTGCTGCAACTGCCCGTGCACAAGTTCGGGGTACTAGGGTACCCCTATTCTAGTACGCCGACAGGAGCCCCCGGGCCTGGGCCAGACACGGTGCCGAGCGCTGTTGGGCCAGGCCCAAGACAGGGCACGGGCACACGCGGACTGGGCCACGCCGAATCTCGCTCCGTATACACCACGCTCTCCCCTAACGGCACGCGTTGAATGCGGTGTCGTGGTAAAGATCGTGGGTGGTTCTTTATTTGGAAGGGCGAAACGTCCGCCCCGTCCCTCTTTATAAGCAGAGGAAACAGGGGCAGTTCGTTCCCCCTCGCTGGTTGCTACTACTCCATCTTCACGAACCTTCGCCGCTCCCCCCCTTCTTCCCGAAGCCGAGAGTGCAGCGCTCCGCCCCCCATTGCCACCAGCATCACCAACGCCGTCGACCTCCCCCACCACCTCCGCCATGGCTCCGAAAGCCAACAAGGGAAAGGGCGTGAAGTCGGCCGAGGTGCAGCGGCTCGCGGCGCTGCGGAAGGAGCGGGCGATCTTCTCCCCCCAGCTCGGCGCGAAGGAGCTGAGGGAGTACTTCTACCTCTTTTGGGCGACGGAGACGCGGGCGCATCCGCGCACGAGGGTACTCCCGGCCGCTGCTTCGGAACTGGCTCCAAACGGGTACCCATTCTTCGCGCTGTTCTTCTATTGCGGGCTCTGCCCGCCCTTCTCGGAGTTCTTCTGTGATATCATGAACACCTACGGCCTCCGCCTCCTTGATTTCACCCCCAACGCCGTTCTGACCATGGCAGTTTTCGCACATTTGTGCGAAAACTTTGTCGGAGTCCACCACAATGTTGCCCTTTTCCGCCACTTCTTCATGCCTCGGGTAGAGAGAGGAGAGCCGCTTGCTGGAGGGATCGCCTGGATCTCGAGAGTCGGCAAGAAGGAGGCGTACTTGGAGGGTGAGCTCCGCAGCAAGTGGGAGGAGTGGAGAGCGGAGTGGTGCTGGATCGTCGAGGAGAATCCGTAGCCCTTCACCGCCGTGCGCCAAGCTCCAATAGTGCGCGGCAATGACTGGAGCAACGTGGCCCCGGAAGACGAGAGGCTGAAGATCGCCATCACTAGGATCCTTCGCCTCAGGCTTGCCGGGCTCACTGTAGGCACTGTAGGCGCAGATTTCCTCCGCTGCCGCATCGCCCCCCTGCAGGAGAGGGGGAGGCCCGCCTGGGAATTCAAGAACTTGGCGGACATCATGAGGCTGCGGTCGGGCCTCAACTACAACTTCACCGTCTTGGAGCTGGATGCAATGCTCCTGGAGTTGTTTAAACGCGATCCCCAGCACCCATTCACGCTGGCGAGGGGCGTCGTTCCATTGTGCAATAATTCTTCGCTTGACCGGATCCGCGCCATGATGCCGTTGTGCGATTCACACGGAATCGTTCCAACTTGGCAAGAGCCTGCGGATGACGTCGTGCAAGCGTTCTTCGACAACTTGGAAGAAGTGCCGGTCCGCGCTGACGAGCAGAAGAGCCTCACCCGTGACACCACCGACGAGGAGCTGCAGCGCATCACCACTAGGGCGGAAGAGGTTGCGGCCGCAGCTGCCACGGGCGCGTTCGGGTTCACTGTGGAGGAGGCGGAGGCGGCAGAGGCGGCAAACCTCGCCGAGCGCGCGGAGTTCATTGGCGAGGAAGAACCTGCCGGCTCTGAAGCTGAGCCGAGCGAGGCCGGCGAGGAAGAGCCCGAGCCTTCAGAAAGCTTGCCGCAGGCGGAGCCCCGGACCCCGCCAAGAAGGCGTCTTCGCAGGGCCGCGGACGTAGCGGGGCGGCAGCCGGGTCAACAGCCGTCGAGCCGTGCGACACGCTCTACCGCGGCAAGCAATGTTGCCGCGGGAGCGCCTCACGCAGCAGCGGCAACTGGAGCGGGATCTTCCCGGGCCACCGCCACTACCCCCGCCAAGCGGGCAAGGGATCCTACTCCTCCGCCTCGCCGCACCGTAGGGGAGCCGGACTTTGATCTTTCCGCGCTCAGCTCCGACCAGGAGGAAGAAGAGTAAGTTTCTTTGGTGCTCTTGTAGTTCTTCAATCTTGCTGTTTTTATCTTGTATCTGACTTGCTTCAATCTGAACTCCTTTCTTTTCAGGACGCTGGCCCAGAGAGCGGCAAAGAGGGCCAAAGCCGCGGTGATTGTCATCGATGATGACCCCACCGTGTCAGCAGGGGGTGGGTCCGAGACCACCTTGACAGACCCGGCAACCACTCCTCAAAGCAGCCCCCAGCGCAGCCCCCAACGTAAGTTCATAGTTAGCTTTCTGCTGTCAGGCCCGCATGAGTGCTTTTTCCTTTGTTGATATCTTGCTTGCTGATTTGTGTAGGAGCAGAGAAGCCATATCAGGAGCGCCCGGAAGCTGGTCCCGAAGTGCCATCTGCTTCGACTACGCCGCCAAGGGAGGAGTCCCCGGCAAGGGAGCGCTCTCCGGCAAGGGAGAACTCTTCGGCAAGGGGCAGTTCTCCAGCAAGGGACAGCACCGTCGATCCTGCGGAGGCCGAGACCGCAACTGCAGATCTTGGCATAGGTAATTCACTTGTCCAAAAACTTTCCCTTGGGTTCTTCTTCTTCTGATTTTCTTCTCTTGGATTTTTGATTGATTTTTCTCCCTTCTTCGTTCTTCAGACCTATCTGCTGCTGAGCCAATGGAGACAGAGGGCGCCGGCGAGGAAGGCGTGCATGGCAGCACTGACGACGCTGCCGCCAACGAAGAAGGGGCCGGTGCTGATGAGACCGCCGGCGAGGAGGCCGCCAAGGCTGCCGCCGCAGAAGCCGGCGAGGGGTCGGGCGATCGCACTGACGACCCTGAGGCTGCAGGAGCGCCAGGCGCTGCGCCGACCGCCGATCCCTCTGCCGCTGCTGCGGAGCCGGGCTCCGAGGAGCCCCAGCCCAGCGCCTACTTGAAGGTCGGCGATGATATCTTCATCAAGCTACCCTGGGCATCGAGCTCCAGGGCGCCGGTCGAGGGGGAAACTTTCGATGAGGAGGTGCTCGCCTCCGCTGGACTGTCGTTGGTCGACGCGCCCAGTAGCAGCAGTGGCGAGCCTGAGGAGGAGCAGCTGCTGCGGAAGCTGCTGTCACTCTACCGCGCACGGCAAGCCAAGCTGGCTTCCCGGGAAGCGCTTGTCGCGAAGGCGGGAGTTGGTATGGAGAAGCGCGCGGAGGAGCTCCGGGGCCACAATCAAGAAGCTCTCCGGTCCCTGGCACAGGAGCGGGAGCGACTCGCCAAGGAGCGCACGGCCTTCCTTCTCGAGAAGGCCGAAGCTGAGGAGGAACAAAGGCTGGCCGCCGAGAAGCAGTCCGCGCGAGAAGGCGAATTGGTGCAGCGGAAGGCCAACCTCGACAGCTATGAGGAGGAGCTCGCCGAGCACGAGCAAGCACTCGGCGGGGCGCTCAAGGAAGCAAAGGACGCTGCCGCAACCGCAGAGGCCGCCAAGAAAGAGCTGGAGGAGAAGGTGGCGCAGCTGGAGGCCAACATCGGGAAGAGCGGCGAGGAGCTTGCCGCGCTCAAGCGTGAGCGTGAGAAGGATGCTGCCGCCGATAGTGAGCTGCAAGGTCTTCTCGCTGAGAGGGGCAAGGAGCTCAGCGCCGCCAAGGATTCCAATGCAGACCTGGAGTTGAAGCTGGCCACGCTGACGCAGACGCTGGACGACGCCAAGGAGCGAGAGAAGACCTTGTCGGAGAAGGTCAAGGCTGACAAGGCGCTGCTGGAGAGCATCACAGTTACCCAGAACTCATTCAGAGATACTGTGGAGCACTGGACCGAGGGTCTGGTGAATATTGCAGCATTCATCGACGAGGAGCTGGCGCAGCTGGGGATGGAGGACTTTGGGTATCCCTCCGACGAGAATCTCCAACCCAGCGCCAAGCTCAGCCTGTTCTTCAAGGGCGTGGCGACGGCACTCCAGCGGCTCCGGGAGAGGATCCCAAAGCAGCTGGCCGACGAGTAGCGCAGAATCTGCGCCGGAGTTCTCCAGAAGGTGCTGATGAAGGTGGCCTTCCGCAATCCAGGCCTCAGCTTCACCAACGTCCTCAAGTCCTTGCCGCCAGACGCCGATCGGGACGCACTCAAGGCCCTTGTCGCACCCATTGTGGACAAGGTGAGCGAGATCAAGAGGGTTGAGGGCGATCGCGTAGACTAGGCCGCACATTTCTTCTTTTCCCTTGTCGCTGCTAATCATGTTATGAAAAACAGTCTGTTAGAGCTGCGACAAGTTATCTTGTAATATAACTTTATTTCTGTTATCAATTGCTATGTTATTTCCTCTAGTAGATTCCTTCCTTTGTATGTTTTTACCCTACGCTTCTAGGGAACTTGTCGGCGCAGGCACCCGAGCCGGGAGCGCTGAGTGCGGAACGTCAGCAGCCTGCTGGCGGCGCTGCTTCCGACAAGAAACCTTGTCGCGACTAGATGCAACACACTTAAGTTGTTGAGCGGACTCGAAACAAAGTAAGGGCGCAACTAGCCACGAGTTGGTTCCTCCGCGCACAGGTTTTCCATACAAAGCAGGGTCGTTCGAGGAAGATAACTCAAAAATTTAAAAACTGATTGCTCAAACTTTGGCAACTTAGCTTTTCTGTCGTTTGCTTCCCGGCAAGGCAAAACTTTGCTTGAACGACGCCTGGTCCATACCACAATCTTCTCCTTCCCCCCCGGCAAACTTGTGTGCGAGGAAACCTTCTTTTCCTTTGTTGAGAAAAAAAAGATAGAAGAGAAAATAATGATATGGAGCACTTCGGCTCGTTATTGCTTATCGGATGTAGGTGCTGCACAAAGTGTCAGATAACGCATGCAAGAAAGAAACTAATGCATGAAATGGACAAGTTGTGCGGAGCACATGGGGTTTTATTTATGCACGGGATCTGCGCCCGGCTTTGTACAAAGAATTACATGCAACAGCGGCAAGACTTGTACAAAAGGTGGTTGCCGGAACGGGTTCTGACAACCGCGCCCTACGGGAAAAACTTACGAAGATGTTCTATTTTCCAGGAGTTGCTCACCGAAATGCCATCTTCGGTCTCACGGGCCTTGTGACTCGTTTCACTCGATAAGGGCCTTCCCACTTCGGCGTCAACTTGTTGGAATTCTTGGCGGACTGAACGCGCCGAAGAACAAGGTCGCCTTCCTCGAAGCTTCTGGCCTTAACTTTGCGGCTATGGTAGCGGCGCAAAGCTTGCTGGTATCGAGCAGCTCGTACAGCAGCCTGAAGACGATCTTCCTCAAGGAGCAGCGCGTCGTCTTGTCGCAGCTGTTCTTGCTCAAGCTCATCATAAGCGAGCACTCGAGGCGATCCGTATACGAGTTCCGTGGGGAGAACTGCCTCTCCTCCATAGACTAGAGCGAAAGGCGTCTGGCCAGTGGCTCGATTTGGCGTCGTTCTGATCGACCAAAGAACCACCGGCAGCTCCTCGATCCAGTTTATTCCGCACTTACGCAGCCTGTCAAAAGTTCTGGTCTTGAGCCCGCACAGCACTTCAGCATTTGCCCTCTCTGCTTGACCGTTGCTTCTCGGATGAGCAACAGAAGCGAAGCAGACCTTGGCGCCAAGGTCTTGGACGTACTGCATGAAGGTGCGGCTCGTGAATTGCGTGCCGTTGTCGGTGATGATCCTGTTAGGGATCCCGAAACGGCAAACAATTGACCTGAAGAACTTGACTGCTGACTGTGCTGTCACCTTCCTCATTGGCTGCACTTCCGGCCACTTTGTGAACTTGTCGATTGCGACGTACAAGTACTCAAAGCCCCCGACAGCTCGGGGGAAAGGGCCGAGGATATCGAGCCCCCAGACCGAAAATGGCCAGGATAAAGGGATCGTCTGGAGAGCTTGAGCTGGCTGGTGTATCTGTTTGGAGTGGAACTGGCACGCTTCACACTTGGTTACTTGTGTAGTTGCATCCTGGAGGGCTGTCGGCCAAAAGAAACCTTGTCGGAAAGCTTTGCCGGCAAGTGCTCTTGCGCCAATGTGGTGGCCACATATGCCTCCATGTATCTCTACCAACAGCTTTTGTCCATCTTCCCAGCAAATACACTTCAATTTCACACCGTTGAGTCTTATTCTGTACAGTATGTTATCGACAAACTGGTACATACTTGACTGCCGGGCTACTTTTTCCGCTTCTTCTTGCTCTTCGGGACGTTCTCCTGTCTGAAGGAAATGGACAATCTGCTGTGCCCATGCTGGAGCTTGTGGCTCGACAACAAGGACTAAAGGCACATCTGCTGCTGCGGGAACATCCGCTTCTACGGCAAGGACTTGCGGCCCTGTCGGAGCTTGATGTTCCCCAGCAAGCTTGCCGGAGCAAAACTTGTCGGGAGCGTCTGTTTCAACGGAACAAACCATAAGGCTTGCCGGAGAAGACTGCCCCTCAGCATCCTTGGTGTTGATCTTGGGGGCTTTCTTGGCGGCGGCTTCGGGGAGCTCTGCCGGAAAGTAGTCACCTGAAACCAACTTCCTCTTCTTGCTTTGTCCAGTTGATGGTGTTACGGATGGTTGAGTCAACTTGAGCACAAAGATCCCTGGTTCCACAGGTAACTTTAGTGCGGCACACTTTGACAGGCCATCAGCAATGTCGTTCTGAGCTCTTGGGATATGCTCCATCTGTAGGCCGTCAAAGTTCTCTTCTAGCTTCCTCACTTCATCAACATATGCTTCCATCAATGGACTCTGGTAGCTCTTGTTCACTTGGCGGACGACAAGCTGTGAGTCACCCCTGACAATGAGCTTCTTGATCCCAAGGTCTAATGCGATTCTGAGACCGGCAAGAAATCCTTCATACTCTGCAGTATTGTTGGTTGCTTGCTCCTTGGGAAAGTGCATCTGGACTATGTACTTGAGGTGCTCTCCGGTGGGCGCGACAAGCAGCACGCCCGCACCGGCGCCTTGCAGCGAGAAGGCACCATCAAAGTACATCAGCCACTCTTTGCTTACCTCTTTGACGGGGATGCTCGTCTCTGGAAGTTCTTCATCTGGTGTTGGCGTCCATTCTGCTATGAACTCTGCCAATGCTCTGCTTTGGATAGTTGAAGTGCTCTCAAACTTGAGGCCAAAGCTTGACAGTTCCAGTGCCCACTCGACAATCCTGCCTGTCGCTTCTGGATTTTGCGGTATCCTCTTCAGCGGAAAGCGAGTGACGACTGTGATCTCATGTGCTTGGAAGTAATGGCGCAGCTTTCTCGAGGCCATGAGGAGGCCGAAAAGCAACTTCTGCACACCAGAGTACCTTGATCTAGCCCCCTGTAGAAGGGAACTGACAAAGTACACTGGACGCTGCACCATTCTCTTCTGCATCTTATCATGCTCCTACGCAGATCCATCTCTGTCGGGACCAGAGCTTGTCGGTGAAGCCCCCTGCTTGTCGCTAGATGCATCTGCCGTGGTTGCTGGCTCATCATCTGCCCTCCTCTCCGCCACTAACGCAGCACTAACCACTTGATTGATTGCCGCTATATACAGCAGCAACTTCTCTTGCGGCTTAGGTGCGACAAGTGTTGGAGTGGAGGACAGGTATCTCTTCAAGTCCTGCAGCGCAGCCTCCGCCTCCGGAGTCCATTTTATTGGACCTGCCTTTTTCAAAATTTTGAAAAATGGCAGGGCGCGCTCAGCAGATCTAGAGATAAACCTGCTGAGAGCAGCCACGCAACCGGCAAGCCTTCGTACATCCTTGACGCGCTTTGGTGCTTCGATCTGCTCAATGGCCTTGATCTTGTCGGGATTGGCTTCAATTCCCCGCTGAGACACGAAGAACCCGAGAAGCTTGCCGGAAGGGACTCCAAACACGCACTTCTCGGGGTTAAGCTTGAGGTTGATCTTGCGCAGATTTGCAAATGTCTCGTCTAAATCTTGAATTAGGGTCGCCCTGTTCTTGCTCTTGACCACTATGTCATCCATGTAGGCTTCCACATTTCTATGCATCTGCAGCTCAAAAGCGTGGTGGACTACCCTTGCGAATGTTGAACCAGCATTCTTCAAACCGAAAGGCATCCGTACGAAGCAGTACGTGCCACACGGGGTGATAAATGCGGTTTTCTCTTCATCCTCTTCTGCCATGAAGATCTGATGGTATCCTGAGTACGCATCAAGAAATGAAAGCAAATCACATCCGGCTGTGGAGTCAACAATCTGGTCAATGCGCGGCAAGGGAAATGGGTCTTTGGGACAAACTTTATTAACATCAGTGAAGTCAATACAAAGCCTCCATTTCCCATTAGCCTTGCACACGACAACAGGATTGGCCAACCACGTGGGATGGAGCACTCCTCTGACAAGGCCTGCTGCTTCTAACTTCTTGATTTCTTCTGCGATGAATTCTTGGCGCTCCACTGCCTGTTTCCTGACTTTCTGCTTGACGGGCCGCGCATGAGGACAGACGGCAAGGTGGTGCTCAATTACTTTCCTGGGAACACCGGGGATATCAGACGGTTGCCGGGCAAACACGTCGACATTCGCCCGCAGGAAAGCAACGAGCGCGCTTTCCTATTTGGGGTCAAGAGTGGCGCTGATGGTGAAGGTACCACCAGTGTCGTCCTCCTTGGCGGACACCTTCTTGGTCTCAGGTGGAGCTGCCATTGCCTTCTTACACTTGCCGGTGGAGCTCGATGGTGCGTCCTCGATGGTAGCGCAGCACTCCGAAGAGGTGCGCTTGCCGGAGTGGGCACCAGAGCTCTTGCCGGACTTGGTCTTCTTTTTCCCCCTGGGAGCTTCAGCGACAAGTGTCTTGCGTTCTGCTGCGGCTGCTGCTTCCCGGTAGATCTTGTCGGCACATATAAGAGCATCCTTCTTGTCGCCAGGGACAGAGATGACACTTATCGGGCCTGGCATTTTCAGTACGTTGTACGCATAGTGAGAGGCTGCCATGAACTTGGCGAGTGCCGGACGGCCAAGGATTCCATTGTAAGGTAATGGAAAGTCAGCAACATCAAACGTGACCCTCTCAGTCCTGAAGTTCATCTCGCTGCCAAATGTTACCGGCAACGTGATCTTTCCCTTCGGCTTGCTCTTTCCCGGGTTGATTCCTTGAAATGTACCGGTCTCCTCGAGCTCGCTGTCAGGGATCTGGAGTTTCTGGAGCACCGCGGAGGAGATCAGGTTCAAGACGGCCCCGCCGTCAACTAGCATCTTAGTGCCCTTGAGGTTGCGGATTGTTGGTGAAACCAACATCGGCAAGCACCCGACCGCAGTTATGCGATCAGGGTGGTCCTCAATATCAAAGATGATAGGCGTGCTGGACCATTTTAGAGGCTTGCGTGACTCGACGGGTGGTTCTACTGCATTAACTTCCCGCACCCACTACTTGAGCTGACGGTGCGAGGTATGCAGAGAAGCACCACCGTCAACGCACAGGACCTCTGTGACTTTCTGGAACTCCTGCTCATCAGTCTCCTCATCATCCATGTCTTGATCGTCGTCGTCATCTTCATCCTTGTCGCGGCCGCGAGGAGGTCTGTCTCCTTGCCGCTGCTTGGCCTTGCCGTGGCGTCCTCCTCGGCCGGGACGTTTCTTACCGGATCCTACAGCACCTTCCTGGGCCTTCTCCTTGTCGCGCCGCTCGTATTCAGCTTTCTGTTGCTCAACAAGCTGCTCGACTTTCTTGCAGCTCTGGAGATCATGGCCCTTGGTGCGGTGGATCTTGCAATACTGCTTGTTGGTGCCGTCCTGCTTGTCGGCGACCGCCACCTCCGCGGCAACCTCCTTGCCGGAGTCACCAGCTTTGGCTTTCTTGGTGCCACCACCGTTGCCGGACTGCTCAACAACTAGCACCTCTTTGCCTTTCCTCTTCCTGTTGTTCCGCCGCCGGTTTTTCCTTGCCGGGGCAGCATCTTCACTGTCAGATCCTCCCGCTCCTACATTCTCTCCGGGGAGTCTCCTCCCTTCCTCAGCACGTGCACACTTGTCGGCCAGTGCATATAACTCACTGACGTCCCTGATCTTGCACATCGCCATTTCCTCCCGCATCCTGCGGTTTCGCACGTTCTGATGGAATGCGCTGACCACCGCGGCAGGGTGGACGTCTGGGATGTTGTGCTGCACACTTCTGAATCTCTGAATGTACTTGCGCATGGGCTCTCCTTCCTTCTGGGCGAGCAGATGAAGATCACTCTCCTGGCCATGAGGCTTGTGTCCGCCTGTGAAGGCGCCAACAAACTGATGGCACAGATCAGCCCAAGAGGATATGGAGTTGTCCGGCAAGTGCATGAGCCAGGATCTGACGTTGGGCTTGAGCACCAGCGGGAAGTAGTTGGCAAGGATCT
>NC_041384.1:367275101-367291737 GCF_002162155.2 Triticum dicoccoides | reverse complement strand
CTTGGTGCCACCACCGTTGCCGGACTGCTCAACAACTAGCACCTCTTTGCCTTTCCTCTTCCTGTTGTTCCGCCGCCGGTTTTTCCTTGCCGGGGCAGCATCTTCACTGTCAGATCCTCCCGCTCCTACATTCTCTCCGGGGAGTCTCCTCCCTTCCTCAGCACGTGCACACTTGTCGGCCAGTGCATATAACTCACTGACGTCCCTGATCTTGCACATCGCCATTTCCTCCCGCATCCTGCGGTTTCGCACGTTCTGATGGAACGCGCTGACCACCGCGGCAGGGTGGACGTCTGGGATGTTGTGCTGCACACTTCTGAATCTCTGAATGTACTTGCGCATGGGCTCTCCTTCCTTCTGGGCGAGCAGATGAAGATCACTCTCCTGGCCATGAGGCTTGTGTCCGCCTGTGAAGGCGCCAACAAACTGATGGCACAGATCAGCCCAAGAGGATATGGAGTTGTCCGGCAAGTGCATGAGCCAGGATCTGACGTTGGGCTTGAGCACCAGCGGGAAGTAGTTGGCAAGGATCTGGTCATCCCGTCCCCTGGCAGCCTGCACCGCAATGGTGTAGATACTGAGGAACTCCGACGGATGCGTCTTGCCGTCGTACTTCTCCGGTACGTCTGGCTTGAAGTTCTTCGTGCTGGGCCGATGGACTTGCCGCAGCTCACGAGTGAACGCAGGGCAACCTACCGCGTACGTCATATCGCCTGGTTCCCCTGGCGCATGCATGTCAACAGAGGGCCCAGCGCGCTTGTCGGATTGACGTCATGCTTCTCTTCGGCGTTCGATGCGAGTTCGAGCGTCTTCTTGTTGTCGATCATGAAGAACTTGGCGCTGATCGCGACGAGCTCGTGGATCCGATGATGCGGTGGAGTCACTGTCGAGGTGGATCCGGCGAGTCGGCGATCTTGGCCTTCGGGGTGGTGATTGCATGGTAGTTGCACCTCCACCCGTTTCGTCGCCACCGGCTCGCGCCCGGCAACCCTGCCGCGGCGGCGACGCGCTCGGCCGCCATGGAGTGTCGCCGTTGGCGTAGCCGATGAGACTCTGAATGGTGGCCCTCCATTCGTCGATCTTGTCCGACGTCGGAGGGTAATCTAGGAGCAATTGAGCTCGCGCCAAAGCTTCTGCTGGAGTGGTGGGTGGTAGTGGCGGACGGCGCGAGGAGCGGGACGTGCTCGGACTTCTAACTATGTTAGAAGGAGCAGTATCCCGTCCAGGCGACCGTGCCCCGCTCGTGCCAGCACGCTGGCGTGCATGCTGGTCTTGAGCGCCCTGAGATCCACCAGCTTGGTCTTGGCCTATCATGCGTATGGCACTGCGAGTGCCATGACGCTGTTGGTCTTGCGCCTCCTGAGAGTGGCGCGGAACATGTACAGTCGCCGAGATTTGTGCAGCCTTGTCCTTGGACCTGGCAACATCATAAGCTTCCTCGTCGACGTCCATTCTTCCGCCGGCGTCCATTCCACCACCCGTTTGCTCCAACGGTGGCGGAAGTGACGTGGACGGAGCGGCTGCCGCCGAAGTCTTCTTCTTCGGTGGCATGTTGATGAAGGGAATGAAGATCTAGCTCGTGTGAACGCCGGATCAGGTTCACACAATCTCGACGCCCCCTACCTGGCGTGCCAAAGATGTCAAGGAAACTGATCCACGAACATCTATGGGGCCGGCGGACCGAGCCCCTTTCGGTTCGGTGGGGGGCGGAGATCACACGAAGAGCAGATCGAGGCGAAGCACACGAGCAGTTTACCCAGCTTTGGAGCTCTCCGGAGAGATAACACTCCTACTGCTGCTTGTTTGATTATCTTGTGTTCTTGCTCCAGAGAGAGAGCGTAGTGTTTTTCTGGGTTCCGAACCAGTCGAACCTGTCCAACCAGTCGAACCCCCTCTACGTTGCGCATGGGCCTCCTTTTATACGCTAAAGGGGTCACCGACAGGTGGCAACGCAGAGAAGGGTACAAATGTAAAAAGTGAGGTGGTTGGTACAGTTACTTGTACAGTGCACCCTACCTAACCCTGACGGCAGGGGACAAGGGCATTAAATGCCCGTCTGAGTCACCCAAACAGTGCAGAAAAGGACCGTTAGGGGCGCCACCGTTCGCCACAATGGCGATCTTGTCAGCTTCGCATGCCACTACGCACCGCTGGCTGCACAGCCTCCCGCCATGCGCGCCTGGAGAGGCCCCCAGAGCGACACGTTGGTGGATGCGCTGGAGCGTGGGCACAGAGTGGCCGCCTGCCGCGGCAAGCGCCTTGCCGCTGCTGTTATCTTGTCGGGTCCGGAAGCTTGTCGCTCACCGGGCCTCGAGGTACCTTGGTTGGTCTTCCCGGCAAGCTCCTCTTGCCGGGGCCTTGTTGCCTTGCCGGAGCGCATGGCGCGTCGTGGCAAGTTCCTTGGAGTGCCTTGGTTGGCCTTCCCGGCAAGCTCCTCTTGCCGGGGCCTTGTCTCCTGAGCTTAAATACTTTGTTCTTGAATGGCTCCAAGGGAACCATGGAGGATCTTAGCGTTTGCCCGGCAAGCGTTGCTGCGGGGTGCTGCAACTGCCCGTGCACAAGTTCGGGGTACTAGGGTACCCCTATTCTAGTACACCGACAGCATGGAAAACCAAGATTGGGGGGTGGACGGCGCCGGCAGCGGCCATCGCTCCAGATTTTTCCATGGCCTTCTAGATGTGGTGGGGAGGAGATAAGGCTGATTGTGAGAGACAAGGAGTTGTTTGTAAATAGGGAACAAGTGCGGGCATGTTTTTGCAAAACTGTAGAGGTTTGGTTTGTATGCGTCAGATCTAGATCCGAGTGCTATTGGTGAAAGATGGCAGGCAAAACATCATCACCAACTCAGGAACTATTTGATTCGTAGGATTTTGAAAATGCAGGAATAGGACACGGCAATATTACAAGTTTCAAACTGATATTACAAATGTTAGGAGTAATGCTGCACCTACGAAGAGGGAATTACTAGGAAGTTTATGTAAGAACTTTCGTTACTTTAGGTGGACGCAGCATTATCGTCCAAACTAAAATCCACCGCCCTGACAAGTCACTAATGGGCAAATAAGTTTTCGAGTCTCTAGCCACTTGATGTTTCAAAAACAAAGTCAGCTTCTGCGGAGACTTTGTCATTTAGTCTTAGACGCTTGCGGTGATTAGCACGCCATTCATTGTTGCACCAGAGAACGCCAAACCTCATTACCTTGAGCACACTTGCCTCCAGAACAAAGGACCTAGCCAATTTAATCTCTGATGTGCTACCTCGGTAGTCGATCAAATCAATTTCCTTAAGATGGAGATTAAGGCATTCGATGAGATTGTTATAGTGCAGCACATTTTTCACTTTCGGGTGTTCTTTTATCTACAAAAGAAGAGAACATATTAGAGAAGCTGGCTGTATAAGATTGCCGTGTCATCAAGAGGTACCGATATCATTCGCTCATACGATAGGGTTGGCTGGCTAGTGATATTTTTTCACTCTCTCTCTCTCTCTCTTTCTCTTTCCTCTCATTTACCTAGGAGTACGTGAAGAGCTTGGGAATTTGTTGCCTTCCACTATGTGGTCGATGCCATATTTCGCAAAAGTATGCCACATAATATGCATCGATGTCAAATCAAAAGATTTAGGCACCGCTCTTGCGATGTGAGAGAGTTGGCACCCCTGTGCACACAGACCCACATGTATAAACAAATCAATCAAACCAACTACACCAGCCTCTCACTCTCCCAAACAAGTGGTTTTTTTATTTCCTCAGTCCTCTCTCTCTCCCACGCAAGTGTTTTTTCATTGCATGAGTTAATTTGGCACCGGAGCAAAGTAGGTGATCCAGATTGGGGCACTAGGTGAGCAATGGAGGGGCATCAATGCCAAATGCATCACAAGTGAATTTGGCACATGTTTTGGCCTACATAGTGGAGGGCCGTTATAGCCCACTTTTGTACTACCTCTTATTTAGTATAATATTTTGACCATAGACTTACGTAAGAAAATGGCAATGCATGTCACTAAAAATTACACCATTTGAAAGTATGTTCAAATATGAATCCAACGTTATAGTTCTTAGTGACATGCATTAACATTTTGTCAGTTAAATGTATGGTCAAATTTTGATACTACAAAATAGGAAGAGTAAACCAGGGCGGAGGTAGTACTTGCTCTTAGGGTAACCATAGAGTTACTGGAGTAGTCTAAGTTACTTTCCACTATGACTAGCCTAGGCTAGTACAGTAGTACAACAAAAAATGATGCAGGTGATCACGTGAGAAAAAATACTAAAAACATTTCTTTCAGTGCAGTGCATAGATGCAGTTTTGAACACCACACTTGTCATCGTAATTTGGGAAAATTACGAAGAAATTGAGCTACATTGTGATTACCGTTTACAAATAGGAAAGAAGTTTCACCTCTATGAGTAGCTTTTCCGTGCACGGAAAGCATGTAAGGAATCCAACAACTTGATCCAGATTGGGGCCAACAGATATTATTGCCAAGATCTTCACTATGCGCATAGACTGGGTCAAGCTTGTGGAAATCATTCTCTTGAAGACGGTCATAAATACATCAAGAAGAAATTTAAAAATGTGAATTTCAAGAAGACGGAGAAGAAGATGAGTGATGTACCTGAATGATTACGGATCCAATAAAGAGTTCAGAGAATTTGGCAGACGAGTGCACCAACGCTGTCAATTTCGGCGCGTCAATGACCCTGATTTTTGTTGGACCTTCTAGATCCGATACAAGCAATCTCTCAAGGAAAGGCACATTCTGAATGACCATTACGTGGAACAACTGAAGTGATCTCTTCAAAATTGATGTCTTGTTGTGGGGCCAGCAAGACACATAAATCCATCGGAGATTTCATCGAGGCGATGTGGAGGCTAATGAACCCATGGATCTGCTCAAGAGAAAGATACTCGAGCGCAGTACAGCTGCGGAGCAGGTGCTCCATAGCCTTCTTCGAGATGACAATGTCGAAGAGGTCGAGCTGCTTGAGTTGAGGGAGAAGAAGGGCGGGCGTGGCATTAATCTAGGGAAGATAGCAGGAGCTGAAGCTGGTGCGAGGCAGAGCGTGGCCAAGAGGGGTCTAACAAACAAGGGAGAGAGGTCAAGAGAGACATACGGAGAAAATGCAGACATAGGAAGGAGAGAGTGTATGTTTGTCATAGAGAGATCCCCTGGAGATCGTGATGGGACTACATGGGTGGGAGATCGAGTGACAAGGTGTGTGCGCGATAGAAGATACCCCGAGAGATATGGAGATAGACATATGGATGGAAGGAGACAATATGTGTGTTCCTGATGGCTAGAGAGAGATAATCATACTTAGGGGGGAGTGCTTGCGCCTATGATGGAGTGAGGGATTATGGTACTTATTTGGGGGGGTGCGTGTCACATAGAGAGAGAACAAGGGTGGAGAGTGTTGGATGGGTCTATATGTATAGCGCGAGCGAGACATATGTATGTGTGAACCAGAGAGATATAAAGTTTGAGAGAGATTGAGGAGCCCCGATAAGGCTGAGTGGTGAGTCAGATAGCTAAGAGGGTGGGAAGAGATATTCCATCCGCTCGATACTGCAGTGCATGTAAATTTTTTAGAAGTCAAACTTTAGAAACTTTGATTAGGTTTACGCAAATGTTATTTATATCCGTCGGTGTCCTGGGAACGGGGGTCCCCAGACTTGCCTGCCTGCGGCCTGCGGCATGGCTGAGCCTACAGGCCGTACGACCCATCTTCACCAGCAAAGCATCCAAGACCCTCGCGAGGGTCCAAGCCTCGCGAGGCGGACGACACAAGACCTCCTCGGGAGTAGCCTAGCTATGCTGGCTCACGAGGAGTGGAGATATCAATGCGGGGCAAACCTCACGAGACCCTCATGACGTGAGCCATGACGCACGGCACCAGGCGGGCGCCAGCGCGCGCAGCGTCCTTGTTTCCTCTTTGGTACTAAAGAGGCCAGCGCAGCCGAAGAGTAATGAGGCATCAGGCAAAGGTTGCTATATTGGTGCAACGAGACCAAGACCAGGAGGATGGCAAGGCGGAGGTCATCATGGAGCCCAAGACGGCGTCACCACTAGAGCCTTTGGCGGGCGAAGACCACTTTTGTCAGGATAGCTTGTACTAGTTGTCCCCCTTCGAATTAGCGCGCCATTCTTGGCTCCCTTCCCACTCGATATTTGGGAAGAGGACCAGGGCCAGTATAAATAGGACTAGCCACCACCTTAGAGAGGGGAGGGGTCATTCAGACCATCCTAACACACGCAAGCTCACCGAGCTCAAGAACACCTCAACCTCACGAGGTTGTTCTTCCTTTGTACTGTTCACCATCAGCCCTAGAGGCAATCCACCACCACCACACTGGTGTAGGGTATTACACCACAACGGTGGCCCAAACCAGTATAAATCTTGTGTCTTTCTGTGTTGCGAGTTCGTCGAGTTCGTCCGCGAGATCTTAGTGAGCTAGGCCGTAGATTGGTAGGAAGGAAATACTTCGCGCGCACCCCAGTGTTCGAACCTTAAGGGTTTGTCGGAACCCCACATCCGACATTTGGCGCGCCAGGTAGGGGTGCACTGGGGCTCCTCTCCACCGACCTGTGCCCCGCACCGCCGCACTACGCTCCCATGGCAGGTGCCCCGCCGCCCACCTCTGCGGCCAACGCCAGCAGTAGGGAGTCCGGGTACCGAGCCCTGGCCCCCGCCCTACGGCGAGTGCAGTGGCCGGCCAAGTTCAAGCCGGACATGCCGCCGCGTTACGACGGTGCGGCAGACTCGGCGCCGTTCCAGCTAGCGTACGAGGAGGTCGTCCTCGAAGCCGGAGGCGATGACAAGATCATGGCAAACTTGTTCGCCCTAACCCTCACCGGCGAGCCACGCGCCTGGCTGCTCAACCGCCCGGGATCCACGGTGACATCCTCGGGGGAACTCCGTGACCTCTTCACTGTGCGCTACACGGCGGCGGCAGACCACGCAGTCGCAACATTACTGGGTGGCTCCCAAGCCCCTCCTTCAGATCACCACGTCAAGCCTTTCGTCCGTCCGATTGGGGAAGCCTGCAAGCGCTCGGGGGCTCCACCGAGTTGGGCTGCGCTGGAGGCCGACCTCACCTTCGGCTCAGAAGACCACCCCGGCTCCACCGCTGGCTTCAGGATGCTCCCGATGCTCTGCACGCCCACCATCTGCAATGTGGCCGTTACCAAGACCCTCATCGACGGCGGCGCCGGCCTCAACTGGCTCTCCAAGGAAGCCTTCAGCCTCCTTCATGTGCCGCTCGAATGGCTCGGCCTCAGCAAGCCCTTCACAGGAGTGGGTGGTGGAGATGCCCACCCTCTGGGGCAGATCTGCCTCCCTGTCACCTTTGGCACGCGAGACAACTATCGCACTGAGCTGGTGGACTTTGACATCGCTCAGTTCATGGCGGCGACTCACTGATACGTCTCCAACGTATCTATAATTTTTGATTGCTCCATGATATATTATCTACTGTTTTGGACTATATTGGGCTTTATTTTCCACTTTTATATTATTTTTGGGACTAACCTGTTAACCGGAGGCCCAGCCCAGAATTGCTGTTTTTTTGCCTATTTCAGTGTTTCGAAGAAATGGAATATCAAACAGAGTCCAAACGGAATGAAACCTTCGGGAACGTGATTTTCTCACCGAACGTGATCCAGGAGACTTGGACCCTATGCCAAGGCATCAGAGAGGCGGTCACGAGGGTGGGGGGCGCGCCCCCCTGCCTCGTGGGCCCCTCGGAGCTCCACCGACGTACTTCTTCCTCCTATATATACCTACGTACCCCCAAATGAATAAAGACGGAGCCAAAAACCTAATTCCACCGCCGCAACTTTCTGTATCCACGAGATCCCATCTTGGGGCCTGTTCCGGAGCTCCACCGGAGAGGGCCGTCATCACGGAGGGCTTCTACATCATCATATCCCCTCCGATGAAGTGTGAGTAGTTTACCTCAGACCTTCGGGTCCATAGTTAGTAGCTAGATGGCTTCTTCTCTCTTTTTGGATCTCAATACAAAGTTCTCCCCCTCTCTCGTGGAGATCTATTCGATGTAATCTTCTTTTTGCGGTGTGTTTGTTGAGACCGATGAATTGTGGGTTTATGATCAAGTCTATCTATGAATAATATTTGAATCTTCTCTGAATTATTTTATGTATGATTGGTTATCTTTGCAAGTCTCTTCGAATTATTAGTTTGGTTTGGCATACTAGATTGGTTTTTCTTGCCATGGGAGAAGTGCTTAGCTTTGGGTTCGATCTTGCGGTGTCCTTTCCCAGTGACAGAAGGGGCAGCAAGGCATGTATTGCATCGTTGCCATCGAGGATAACAAGATGGGGTTTATTTCATATTGCATGAATTTATCTCTCTACATCATGTCATCTTGCTTAAAGCGTTACTCTGTTTTTAACTTAATACTCTAGATGCATGCTGGATAGCGGTCGATGAGTGGAGTAATAGTAGTAGATGCAGAATCGTTTCGGTCTACTTGTCATGGACGTGATGCCTATATACATGATCATGCCTAGATATTCTCATAACTATGCTCAATTCTGTAAATTGCTCAACAGTAATTTGTTCACCCACCGTAGAATACTTATGCTCTTGAGAGAAGCCACTAGTGAAACCTGTGGCCCCCGAGTCTATTCTCATCATATCAATCTCCATCACTTTAATCTTGCTTTGCTTTTTTACTTTGCCTTTTACTTTTCACTTTGCATCTCTATACCAAAAATACCAAAAAATATTATATCTATCAGATCTCACTCTCGTAAGTGACCTTGAAGGGATTAACAACCCCTAATCGCGTTGGTTGCGAGTAGCTATCGTTTTGTGCAGGTACGAGGGACTTGAGCGTGGCCTCCTACTGTATTGATACCTTGGTTCTAAAAAACGGAGGGAAATACTTACGCTACTCTGCTGCATCATCCTTTCCTCTTCGGGGAAATCCAACGCAAGCTCAGGAGGTAGCACTCACACGTCCTACAACCTCATGAAGATGCCAGGGAGCAAGGGCATCCTCACCATCAAGGGGGACGCTAAGGAAGCCGTGGTGGCGCTCAGGCTCGCCTTCAAGACCGCGGCAGTAGCACAGCTAGCCGGCGTAGGTACACCCGAGGCCAAGGAAACCACACCCACCAAGAAGAGGCAGTTGTTCACTCAAGACAAGGCAGAGACCAAGCAGGTGCTGGTCGACGAGGACGGGTCCTCAAGAGCCATCTTCACCATAGGGACCGGCCTTGACCCGGGACAAGAAGAAGATTTGGTATCGAACTTCTCAGAGATATTCGCGTGGGAGCCCAATCAGCTGGTAGGGGTCCCGAGAGAGGTAATCCAACATCATCTAAGGGTGTGCCCCAACGTATGCCCCGTGAAGTAGCGAGCAAGACGACAGTCCACTGAGAAGCAGGCCTTCATCGTCCAAGAGACACGCAAGCTGGAGGCGGCGGGTACCATCCGAGAAGTTCGATACCCCGAATGGCTAGCGAACCCCGTCGTAGTACCGAAGAAAGGCGGGAAGGAAAGGATGTGCGTCGACTTCACCAACCTTAACAAAGCGTGCCCCCAGGATCTGTTCCCGCTTCCACACATCGATCAAATCGTCGACTACACCGCCGAGTGCGACTTGCTATGTTTCCTGGATGCATTCTAAGAATACCATCAAATCAAGATGGCGGTGGAGGATGTGGAGAAGACAGCCTTCCTGACACCATGCGGGGTGTACTGCTACACCTGCATGCCCTTCGGGCTGCGCAACGCGGGCACGACCTTTCAACGGTTCATGCAAATCGCCTTGGGGCGGCAGCTTGACAGAAACACACAGGCCTACGTTGATGAAATAGTGGTTAAATCTCGTGAGGCGAGGATATTGGTTCAAGACTTGGAGGAGACCTTCCAGAGCTTGCGCCAAGTGAACTTGAGGCTTAATCCGGAAAAGTGTGTGTTTGGCGTCCCCTCCGGCAAGCTACTGGGGATCCTCGTATCCCACAGAGGGATCGAGGCGAAATCGGAGAAGATCAAGGCCATCGAAGACATGAGCCCACCACAGACCCTCAAGGAAATGCAGAAACTAGCAGGGCGGGTGACCGCGTTAGGGCGCTTCATATCCAAGCTAGGCGAGCGTGCCTTACCCTTCTTTAAGCTCATGAAGAAGAAGGTCCCGTTCGAGTGGACCCCGGAGGCCGACCGGGCCTTCCAAGACCTCAAGAAATACCTCACCAGCCCCCAGTGATGGTGGCACCATGACCTCTCGAGCCTCTGGTGCTCTACCTTGCTGCCACCCCATATTCCGCCGGCGCGGCGCTGGTGGCAGTTCGGGAGAAGCGCCAAGACAAGGGTGTGTCGCGCCAAGCCAGAGCTGATGCAGCGTGGGCTCAGCAAGGCGCGACAAAGCCATCAGTGGCGGAAGACCAAGCTCAACAGGGCAACATCGCAGAAGCTCCTGAGGACAGTCGGGTCTCAGGAAACCCACCACCTCAGGGTATGCCACAATCTCCGCGGGACCTAAGCCTCGATAGTGTGCCAGCCCTCGTCGAGCACCCGGTGTACTTCGTCAGCACTGTACTGCGGGATGCGAGGGCGCGCTACCCCATGCCGCAAAAGCTCCTGCTCGCACTCTTGGTGGCCTCGCGCAAGCAGTGGCACCACTTCCAGGGTCACCCCATCAAGGTCGTCTTAGCCTACCCATTGGAGAGGGTGCTCAGGAGCCCCAACTCAGCCGGAAGGGTTGCTGAGTGGAACATCGAGTTACAAGCATTCCAATTGGAGTTCAGCACTACCAGGGTCATCAAGGGAGCCGCGCTCGCCGATTTTGTGGCAGAATGGACAGATGCCCGGGCTCTTGAGGAAGGAGAAGACCGGTCCACCTCCCTAGGAAGCGAGGCACCAGACAACTGGGTCATGTATTTCGATGGTGCCTTCGCGCATCAGGGCACGGGGGCTGGAGTAGTTCCCATCCCGCCCACTCAGGACAAGCTCTACACGCCGTGCAACTTTGTTTTCAGCACGGCGAGAAGGTCTCCAACAACATCGCAGAATACGAAGGCCTCATAGCTGGCCTGAGGGCTGCGGCGGCTCTAGGGGTTAAGCGCCTCACCGTCAAAGGCGACTCACAGCTCCTCGTCAACTTTTCCACCAAGGCATACGAGCCGAAGGACGAGCACATGGAGGCCTACCTCACGGATGTGCGCAAGATGGAAAATCAGTTCTCAGGCCTGGAGATGCAGCACGTGCCGCGGCACTAACAAGGAAGCTGATGACATCTCCAGGAGAGCATCCAAGCGGCAACCGCAAGAGCCCAGTGTCTTCGAAGAGCAGCTCTTCGAGCCATCAGCTTCGCCACCTCTTTCAAGCATGACTCAGCCTCGGGAGGAACTCCCGCAGACCCGGACCACGGGAGCCCCAGCTTGCGGCCTGACCTCAGGAGCTCGGCTGCTGTTGACGCTCGAGCCCCAGGAGGAGTGCTAGATCAAGGAATTCAAGGAGTACCTGATGCACGGGACGCTGCCGGAGAAGGAAGAGGACGCGGAGTGCGTGGCCCGACAGGCCACAGCATACTATATCCAAGACGACGAGTTATACAGGAAACGACCGAACGATGTCATGTTGCGCTGCATCTCCAGCGATCAAGGAAGGGATTTGTTGTTTGACATACACGACGGTGATTGCGGACACCACTCGTCATCACGGACCCTCGTCGGCAAGGTGTTCCGCAGTGGGTTCTATTGGCCTAGAGCACTCAACGCGGCCGAGCTGGTGAAGTCCTGTGAAGCTTGCCAATTCCACGCCAAGCAAATCCATCAGCCTGCTCAGGGCCTCCAAACCATCCCGCTCACATGGACGTTTGCGGTCTGGGGGCTGGACATCCTAGGCCCGTTTCCCCGGGCTCCAGGGGCTACCGCTATCTCTATGTCGCCATCGACAAGTTCACCAAGTGGTCGGAAGTGGAAGTCGTCCGTACCATTCCAGCTGGCTCTGCTTTCAAGTTCATCAAGAGCCTCGTGAGCCGCTTCGGGGTCCCCAACCGCATCATCATAGATAACGGTTCGCAGTTTACTAGCAACCTCTTCAAAACCTATTGTGCTAACCTTGGAACGCAGATCTGCTACACTTCGGTGGCCCACCCCAGGAGTAACGGTCAGGCCAAGCACGCTAACGCGGAGGTCCTGAGGGGCCTCAAGATCAGGACCTTCAAGAAGAAGCTGGAGGCCTACGGCAGGGGCTGGCAGGACGAGCTCCAGTCCGTGCTGTGGTCCATCCGAACCACCTCCACCAAGCCAACGGGCGAGACCCCATTCTTCCTCGTCTACGGAGCTGAAGCAGTCCTCCCTCACGAGGTCAAGCATCGCTCCGCACGGGTCCTAGCATTCGACGAAATGCAGCAGGACACCATGCGGGGGATGGATCTTGTGCTGGGAGAGGAACGCCGTCACGAAGCCGCGTTGAGGGCAGCAAGGTACCAACAAGCGCTGCGGCGATACCAATGCCGCAACATCCGCTCCAGGATGCTCGAGGTGGGCGACCTCGTCCTAAGGAGGGTCCTCTCCAGGGAAGGGCTGCACAAGCTCTCGCCCAGGTGGGAGGGCCTGTCCAGGGTCGTCCATGTCTCCAGGTCGGGTGCAGCGCGCCAGGAGACGCAGGACGGGATACCTATCCAGAACGCCTGGAACATCCAGCACCTCCAGAAGTTCTATCCATGAAGCAAGGCCCAGATCCTAAGAAGCAAGGCCCAGAGCCTGAGAAACAAGGCCCAAAGCCTGAGAAGCAAGGCCTAGAGCCTGAGAAGAAAGGCCCAGAGCCTGTAAAGAAGGCCCGGTGCTTGTGAAGAATCGCCGCCCGTGACACTCTCACGTAATAATGAGTGGGGATGTACACGCCCCGGATTCTCAGGAGTGCCGGCCTCAGGCCCTGGGGCTCCCTCCCACGCCTAGTGGACATCACTTAGCTCCGCGCTAGTGAGAAGACTTGAAGACTAGATTAGGTGCCGGACGCGGCTTTTCATTTGCTTTCCGTAGTTGACTCGCTTTTCCTCAATCAAAGTTTGCCTTTGGCGTTCCTTACCAATTTGATTCTGTCGCCTCTCACTGCACTTTTCCGGCTCAAATTTGCTCGTGTTCTCTCTCTCGCATGCCTGGCGAGGGGGCTAGGCAGGTGCCCTCGCGAGCATTTTTTCTCCTTTCTGCCTTCTCGTGAACCACCCTCATTCGAGCCCAAAGGCTGGCGCACCTCTCCTAGTCCGTGCCCCTCGGGTACCACGACACAAAGTGCCAGGTCAGGGCCAAGATGAATGACAAATCTTTTAACGCACTTCCTAACGAGTTTTTCGCAGTTCCTGAGCGAATGCAGGCCATCGAGGTAAGATGAATGCGAGGAAATAAACGCTTCGCGAGGAAGAGGACGTCCTGAGTATACCAAGTTAAGTTATCTTTGTGCAAAATAATGACATAACACGAGAACAGCACGCATACTGATATAACCAAGGAACCATAGTTCGTACACGCCCCCTGGGCCCATGCTGGTTTCATTCTTGATGCAGGAAAAGAGCAAAACAAAAGTAGCGTTGCAACGATCCACGAGGACAGGCACGTAGCACTACCCCAAGCCTAGACAGATCCTTCCTCACGGTTCACAGAGGTGCAGCGAGGAGACGACCCACCGCCGCCTTCAAGACGGGCGCGGCAGCATGGCGGCTGGGCATAGCCGCCACTGCTGGAGCTATAGCCGGAGGAAGAGCTGCCCTAGCTGGACAAGACACGATCGCCGGCGAGGGCAGGCTCGCCCTCGTCCTCGTCGCGACCGTCCCCAAGGCCGAGTACCTCCTCACCGTCATTCGCCTCGGGGCAGCACCCGGCGCGGCGACCATCTTCCCCAAACACCCTCACATAAAGGGTCGACCCACCATCGTACCTGAAGTGGAGGGTGCACTGCCTGCCCAGGACGCGCGCGGGGGCGAATGTCTGCCAGCCGCGGGCCAGGGCTATGTTGCCCGTAGCAGAAGTCTCGACCGCAACCCAAGAGGCCTTGCTGCAGCAGCCATCTGCCTGCAGCCAGAGTCCGCTTGGACCAGAGGTCGGCAGTTCACTGGTGAAGAAGCGCAGGAGTTGGAGCCAGTTGCCGTCCGAGTCCTCTAACCAGACGACGAACTCCAGCGACACCTCCGCCGTGTAGAAGCTCGGACGAGGAGGCCGCGCCACCATGGCACGCCTCCCTCATCAACTGGACCGCCATGGCTGGGATGACCTGCTCCACGTGCCATGGCGCTGTATCGACAATGGGCCACGGTGGGGGTCGCGACATGTTTACGCGGGCGGCTGCGGCCGCGCTTGGGCGCCGGGGTGCCGGGTCCCTCGCGAGGGGCTTTCCCCTTCTTGGTGGCGGAGAACTTCCTTCGTGGTGCCATGGGTGTCACTACAAGTGATGGAGCGAGGAGGAAGGAGCAAGCAAGCAAGTAAGAGATGGGCAACAGGGGCTCTACCCCCTCCCCATATATAGCAAGGGAAGGCCAACCAGCGTCTCCCACGATCGTAGGTAATGATGGTTTTCCTCGCATGTCGCTGGGAACTGACAAGTCGAGCAGTTGCCGAGACAACATGGGGAAGCGGAGACACCCATGTCCAATCAACCGCCACGCGTCAACCAAGGCCATAGGCTTTTGGGGTCTGCGCCGCTCCGTACATGGCCCTTGGCTTTGCCGTGAAGCCAAGCCCGAGTGCACCTTGGGCCCGGGGGCTACTATCGGCATCCTGGGAACAGGGGTCCCCAGACTTGCTTGCCTGCGGCCCGCGGCGTGGCTGAGCTTGCAGGCCGTACGGCCCATCTTCACCAGCAAAGCATCCAAGACCCTCGCGAGGGTCCAAGCCTCGCGAGGCGGATGATGCAAGACCTCCTCAGGAGTAGCCTAGCTAGGCAGGCTCACGAGGAGCGGAGATATCAAGGCGGGGCAAACCTCACGAGAACCTCGTGACATGAGCCATGACGCACGGCACCAGGCGGGTGCCAGCGCGCGCAGCGTCCTTGTTTCCTCTTTGGTGCTAAGGAGGCCAGCGCAGGCGAAGAGTACCGAGGCATCAGGCAAAGGTTGCTATATTGGTGCAACGAGACCAAGACCAGGAGGACGGCAAGGCGGAGGTCATCGTGGATCCCAAGACGGCGTCACCACTAGAGCCTTTGGCAGGCGAAGACCACTTTTGTCAGGATAGCTTGTACTATTTGTCCCCCTTCGAATTAGCCCGCCATTGTTGGCTCCCTTCCCGCTCGATATTTGGGAAGAGGGCCAGGGCTAGTATAAATAGGACTAGCCACCACCTTAGAGAGGGGACGGGTCATTCAGACCATCCTAACACACGCAAGCTCGCCGAGCTCAAGAACACCTCAACCTTAGGAGGCCGTTCTTCCTTTGTACTGTTCACCATCAGCCCTAGAGGCAATCCACCGCCACCACACTGGAGTAGGGTATTACACCACAACGGTAGCCCAAACCAGTATAAATCTTGTGTCTTTCTGTGTTGCGAGTTCGTTGAGTTCGTCTACGAGATCTTAGTGAGCCGGGGCGTAGATTGGTAGGAAGGAAAGACTTCGCGCGCACCCCAGTGTTCGAACCTTAAGGGTTTGCCGGAACCCCACATCCAACAATATCTACAATACCGAAGATATATCATACGAAACTACATCTCATGGTGAATCTAATGGTATATGTTTTCTATTCTAGATGTAATTGTTTTTCTCCACGTACATGGTCAAACTTTGTGATGTTTGACTTTTCAAAAAATCAATATGCTATAGACCGAGGAGAGTGCCTAAGTCGAGAGAGATCAAGTTCGTGTGAAGGAGAATGAGTAAGTGTGCAAAAAGAGTATGTGTGTGAAAGAGAAAGTGACAACAAACGATAAATTAGAGAGAATGTGTGTTTTTTCGTTTCTTAGGCGAACATCTCACGCATGCATCCCCGGGATAGAAAAGCGAGGCAATGAGATACACAAAGATAGCTAGTGTGTGATTGTTTGCAATGGAGAGAGACACCCCTATAGCACATGTCCAATAGAGGTCTGGCCAACAAGGAACAAAGGTCAAGAGGGACACATGGAAAACATGGACGCATGGGGAGGGCGAGAGGGTGTGTTTGTGATAGAGAGATCCCCTCGAGATCGTGAGGGGACTATATGGGTGGGAGATCGAGGGAGGTGCGTGCGCGATAGAAAGACGCCCCGAGAGAAATCGAGATAGACCATGCACATCTTTGTGATGGAGACTAAGATTAGCTAGTCATATACATATAGGGGGGACTCCGCGTGCCTACAATTGAGTGAGAGACCATCATACTTCGGTAGCTAGGCATGAGATTATGTGTGTGTATGTGCATGTGATATGGAGAGAGAATGAGGGAGAGAGATAGAGTTTTAGATGGGCCTATCGAGTGCAAGTGAGATATGCATGTGTATGTGTGACCCGGGTAGATGGAGAGTTTGAGATAGGGGGGGAGAGCTCCGAGACGACAGAGTGGTGCATGAGAGAGTTATGGGCAACGAGCCAAGGAATTTGTGTGCGTACGATGAGTGCACCCAAGATATCTAGCTTGGACTAGAGAATCATACATAGTGTGCGAGAGAGACCTATAGATGGAGTATATATGCATG